>NW_027256472.1:0-8491 GCF_045679555.1 Salvelinus alpinus
GAAATGTTATTATTACATTTTTTGTCCTGAAGATTTTCATTTTGCAATAAGAGTTTAAAGAGCAAGTGTTCCTCAGGCATTTCAGGATAAGGGCCCTTCTCTAGTGTATGTACTCTATTTCATTTTTGCAGTACTTTTTGGCAAGACCCCAAAGGTAGTTAGCCAGATATTTGTTGCACAGTTTTTGGGAAGTCACAGAGGAGAAGCTCCAGCGGATGCTTTGGTAGCCTCTCTAAACCCACAGAACATGTAATATTCTCTGTTTGATTAAAGGAAAACTTGCAATAAAGATTGCTGCGGGTAATCGAAACATGTCCACAGCAATTACTCTGGTCCTTCTATCACTTCCCAAGAAACCTTGACCTAAATCTCAACACTGATGAGAGCTGATGCACCATAAAGGAGAGAGACAGACCTTATCTAATTCTCTTATGGAAAATGTAATATAGGTTTACTGCCATGAAAGGTTATGAACATTTATGGAAATGGAAGTCACCTTACTGCAGAAGAACTGTCATTGAAAATTAAAATGTGAGAAATCCATTGGCTTGAAAAAAAAATGTGACAACAATCAGAACACTTCTCTGTGACAGGTGTAAAGGTTTTATTTATATTGCAAATGTTAATTTATGCACACCGGTATCAAAACAATGGAGAAGAATTGCATTGGTGATTTGAGGTTAAATAACATATGTACAGTATAAGGTTAAAAGTAACTCACCTTAGGCCTCTTCACAACATTTCTTCATTGAGGTCATACAAATCTGACTATACATTCTCAAAGCCATTATGTCATACTTCTCAATAATAATAGCTGTACCTGCCATTATGTAATATAGCCAAAACAGAAAAACAACCCTCCTGGACTGAGGTCTGTGTGAAGCCAACAGCTGTGCTGTGCATGTGAGTCAGTGTCACTGTGAGAAGTCATTCCACTGTAATGCCGCTTCCATTCACTAATGGAAACACAACGACGATGGTGTGATTCTGACAATGACCACCTGCTGCTCATTATTAAAAGTGCTTATCCGCGAGGACATAGTGGTTCATTGTTCCCACATCGGGAGCAGATTATGTCCCTACGGGACTTCCCCGTACATGGTCATGGGTGTAGAAGGGAGGACACATTGTTGAAGTCAGTTGGATGCTCTCTGTCTGCATAATCAATACAATCAGGGTTGTAATAGCTGTCAAGCCTCTCAAGGACGTGATCATTTTTTAATGACCCCCCCAGTTAACTAGAGTTCCATTCAGTTGAATAAAGTACTTCCATTTAATAATGGGGAAGCTCTTCGACAAGTGATGATTCATCACTTTAGACTGCCATTTTATGTTTACATCTTCTTTCATTTGCTTGTTTCACTGATGACAAAAGAGATGGATTGACACACAGTTGAACTCCTCAGGAGATTGACCCTTGTTGACAAATGTACCTTACATACACACATTGGACAGCTGAAGTATAGAGTTACTACAAAGACCTATATTGAATAAAAATAACCTTGTTAATTAAAGTTATTTTGAGTTATCACTTGATATTGTGGGAATTTTCCAGTACCTTGAGAATTTTCCAGTACCTATACTGTTTTCTTAGAAGTAGTAAGTAGAATCAATATAAGGTTAACCATTAGACATGTGTAAACAGAATGTAAGCATAATCCATGTGATTGTGCAAAACTGGATCAATACAGGCCTAGTCATTTTGGGTCAGGCTTAGTCTTATGAAGGTCTTTGGACAGGAACATTAGTTAATCAGTTATAGGCACCATTAGACATACACCTGCAGTAAGAGTGTGCATGTCTGTTTATTTTTGTGCCATTGCTATGATCAGGCCACCAATAGAATATATGCCCTAATGTCTGAGCCAATAAGAGAATGGAAAGTAAGCAAGGCAAAAAGGGTGGCCAAGGTTAAAAGGTATTACTTATTTACATAAGGTGGAGTGACTATGTTATGTAAGGGTAAAACTGTATAATAGGAGAGTGCTGAGACTGGAAAGATCAGTTGCTTCATGAACCAGCTCAGCTTTTGTTACTTTGTAAAGAATTCTATTTGATCTCACAAGCTCCGGTATTTGAGAAATATTGTTGACTGAATATGTCCACGACATAAATGGCGAGCTTGCCAGGAGTGGTGAAAAGGGACCAGAGACGGTGAAAATCTACAGCTGCGCATGGGCCTCTTGGACGAACTACACAAACGAGTGACCACTTTTAACTTCTTATGGCTGAGATCCCGTTAACGAGATCGACTTGACAACAGTCAGTGGAAGTGCCGGGCGCCAAATTCAAACAACAGAAATCTCATAATTAAAATTCCTCAAACATACAAGTATTTTACACCATTTTAAAGATAATCTTGTTGTAAATCCAGCCACAGTGTCCGATTTCTGAAAGGCTTTACGACGAAAGCACACCAAACGATTATGTTAGGTCAGTAGCTAGTCACAGAAAGCAGAAATAGAGATAAAATTAATCCCTAACCTTTGATGATCTTCATCAGATGACACTCATAGGGCTTCATGTTACACAATTAAATGTATGTTTTGTTCGATAAAGTTCATATTTATATCCAAAAATCTTAGTGTACATTGGCGCGTTATGTTCAGTAATGTTTTGCCTCCAAAACATCGGGTGATTTTGCAGAGAGCCACATCAATTTACAGAAATACTCATAATAAACATTGATAAAAGATACAGGTATTATACATGGATTAATCGATTAACCTTTCACGAGCCTCTACCCCGGGTCCGGGATCACCCCCCACCCCCCCCACACACTAATTAGCATAGCTAGCATAGCTTCACAAGTAGATAGTAGCATCTAAATATCATTAAATCACAAGTCCAAGACACCAGATGAAAGATACAGATCTTGTGAATAAAGCCACCATTTCAGATTTTTAAAATGTTTTACAGGGAAGACAAAATATGTAAATCTATTAGCTAAACACGTTAGCAAAATACACCACTATTCTAACTCCATCAGTTTCTTACTCCTTCAGGTGCTATCACCAATTCGGCTCAACTAAGATATTGATATCCACTAACCAAGAAAAAACCTCTTCAGATGACAGTCTGATAACATATTCATGGTATAGGATAGTTTTTGTTAGAAAAAAGTGCATATTTCAGGTAGAAATCACAGTTTACAATTGCACCGACCATCGCAAATCGACTAGAATTACTAGATAGAGCAACGTGTATGACCAATTTACTCATCATAAAACATTTCATAAGAATAGACAAAGCATAGCAATGGAAAGACCCAGATCTTGTGATTCCAGACAATATTTCAGATTTTCTAAGCGTTTTACAGCGAAAACACAATAAATCGATAAGTTAGCATACTACATGTGAAAACGTTACCAGAGCATCGATTCCAGCCAAAGAGCGCTATAACGTAATCACCGCCAAAAGATATTAATTTTTTCACTAACCTTCTCAGAATTCTTCCGATGACACTCCTGTAACATCATTTTACAACATACATATACAGTTTGTTCGAAAAGGTGCATATTTAGCCATACAAAACCGTGGTTACACAATAAAAATACTAGGAAATCAAGCCTCAATATGTCTGACGTCATCTATCAGAGTGATCTAGTTTAATTGAAAGCTAATCATATACTTGACTAAAAAATACAGGGTAGACAGGAATCGAAAGACAAATTAGTTCTTAATGCAACCGCTGATTTACATTTTTAAAATTATCCTTACTTTTCAATACAGGGTTCGCCAAGTGAAGCTATACCAAACAAAATGGCGATATATGCGTTTAAAATATTTCGACAGAAACACGGTTTATCATATTAAATATTGCTTACTTTGAGCTGATCTTCCATCATATTCTTGGGCAATGTATCCTTTCTATGTTATAAACGTCTTTTGGTCGATAGATGTCCTCTGTCCTTCGAAATGTCCACCACCAACGACCGACACCCGAAAACGTGTCCAAACTTTCAGAGTGCACAACAAAGAAATTCCTCAAAATCGCACTAAACGGATATAAATTGCTATAAAACGATTCTAATTAACTACATTATGATGTTATTAACAACTATAACGACTGAAAACATGACCGGAGAAATATTGCTGGTTAGAAAACGATTTGGAACGAGGCAGGTCCGATGGCCTTCACGCTTGAGGCGCACGTTGAGAAAGGGGGGTCTCTGTACATTTTTGTCATTTATAATGGCTGTGAACGTCCCATCGATTTCATTGAAAACGTGATGACGTACAGACACCCAGAGGAAGACGTAGGCAGTGTCGGTTTCTTCATAGCATTCACTGTGGCCTTATAAACAGACCCCAGATCAGAGGTAAAAATTTCTGAAATCTGAACCCTGTCATGAAAAGTGCTGTAGAAATTGTTCTGTACCACTCAGAGACAAAATTTCAACTTCTATAGAAACTAGAAGGTGTTTTCTATCCAATAATAACAATAATATGCATATTGTACGATCAAGAATTTAGCACGAGGCAGTTTAATTTGGAGACACAAATATGCTAATGCGGAACAGCACCCCCTATAGTTGCAAGAAGTTAATACCTATTGTAGGTTAGTCGAACAAGAAGCCATGTCAGTATATACGAGACAAACAAATCATATTCAGAAGAATCTCACTAGAACAGAAGAACTGGCACTCAATGAATTAATGAAAGATTCATCTTTGGTTATAAAACCTGCAGACAAGGGGGGTGCTGTGGTTGTTTTAGACTATGAAAAATATAAAGAAGAAATTCAGAGACAACTCAGCAATGAACGTTTCTATAGAAAACTGAGTGTTGATCCCACACAGGTGTTCCAAAGGGATATATTCTCGAATCTGGAGCAAGCCCTATTAAACAACCGTATCTCAAAACCTGAATATGAATATCTTTGCTGCAAATGTGCCATACGTCCATGCTTATACATTTTACCGAAATTACACAAACCTAAAACACAACAAGGCAACTATCCAGGCAGACCAGTGGTTTCAGGAATAAGCTCAATGCTAGAGCCATTGTCGAACTTTGTAGACTCTTTTATTAAATCTCATGTGCAATCATTGCCATCATATGTAAAAGACTCTATAGACTTCATAAACAAGGTCTCACCAATAACGGGTTTAAAAGAAGACTGTATTTTGGTCACATTAGATGTCGAGAGTCTATATACCAGCATTCCCCATGTGGGGGGGCTGGCAGCACTAGCACACTATTTGGGAGAGAGATACTAATGAATATCCACCAACAAACTTCATTCTAGAGCTGGCTGAATATGTTTTGACGTACAACTATTTCAGGTTTGATGATGAATACTATCTCCAAACGAATGGAACATCGATGGGCTCTACATTTGCTCCGAGCTATGCTAACCTCTATATGGGTCTTTTTGAAGAACGTTTTGTTAATAATGAAAATGAGAATCCATTTTTGAATAAAGTCCTGAAGTGGTATCGATATATTGATGACATTTTTTGTATATGGGAAGGAACTGAAGAAGAACTGTCAGATTTTATGGCACTACTCAATGACATTGACCCTAATCTCAAATTCACTATTGAACGTGACACTCAACGTGTTCATTATCTGATATGTGGATTGAGAAATCAAATGGAACCCTGTTTACAACTCTGTATAGAAAAGAAATGGACAGAAATACTCTATTACAGGGTGACAGCTTCCACCCTGAGCCATTAAAAAGAGGACTTCCAAGAAGCCAATTTTTTAGACTGCGCCATATATGCCACTCCACAGAGGATTATCTAGAAAAAGCAGCGGAGATGCACATGAGGTTTCTAAGAGGCTATTCGTCACAATGTGTGGATGAAGCTCATAATTTGGCATTGAAAAAACACGAGATGAACTGCTACAAAAAGGACCCGCTAAAGCCAAAGAACACTCCGTAATGTTCACAACTACATATACTTTGAATTCGCGAAAAGTGGGAGGTGTGGTCAAGAAACACTGGCATATTTTATCATCGGACCCAGCTTTGCCGGCTGAATTTAAATATCCAGCACTTATTGTGTATAGGAGAGGTCGCAATTTACGCGATTAATTGGTTCATGCCAACTGCCAGCCACAAAATAAAATTTTACGCCCTCTACCAAATGGTAGCTATAAATGCAGAGGATGCGCACAGTGCAACAATATGATGAAGTGTGAATATTTCTGCCACCCACACAAAACGGGTCCAAATAAATGACATTATTACGTGTTCCACCACCCATGTTATTTACATTATTAAATGTCCATGTGGGCTCTGTTATGTCGGTAAAACCACCCGCTCTCTCAAACAGAGAATTAGTGAACATAAAAGTTAAATCGGGAGAAACGACAGGGATTACCCAGTCGCTGTACATTTCAATGACCTGAAGCATGATATTTCCACCTTTTAGATTTTGTGGCATAGAGAAAGTTAAGATATCAGACAGGGGAGGAGATATCAATAATAATCTGAGTAAAAGAGAATGTTTTGGGATTTTCACCCTTCAGACATTATTTCCGAAAGGACTTAATGATGAAACATGTACATGAACATGTATGTTATGTTGTGAATTTGAACATGAAATATGTGTCTCTTGTAGATTATTCAGATGTTTTTCGTATGATGTACCCAATGACTAATGAAAACTTGCTATGTCCTCATTGAGGTTATACAGACGTGTTCAATACTCCTTATTTATACACTTTTGTAATATTTATGAAATGCATATTGTTATATTTGGTAGCACTTATTTGTTTTTCCTTTGCCTCCAACCCCCTTCGATGTGTAGAACGGATGTGGGTGGGGCCAGGTCAACATAAGGGTGCAACTTTCAAAAAATCCCAAAAGCTCCCAAAAGCTCTGACGAAGGCCGTGTGGCCGATACGTAAGCTTATTAAATATCGGTTATACTATCAAGAGCAGTGTGCGGTTTCCTTTTTCCTTCATCAGGTTCTAGATGGTACCCATAATTTTTTGGAAATGCATATATTTGCCTCGAACATAGAGCGCTCTATATACCAGCTATCATATTGAACACCTTGGCAACGGGCTGTACTACTGATCAATATGTCATGTTTTTCCAATATTGAAGGCCAGAAACTTCAGTCTAGTACAAGGAATGTCTCTCATACAACAGTCTCAACGTTCTGTGTTCTAATGTCTCATAGATCTCAGTCTTTATTCTAAAGGAAGTACAAAAAGAATGAGAATGAATGTTTTACCACAGATAGCAGTCAGAAATATTGTGGGTGTCTCCCTGTAGACATCATTATCCTCTGTTCTTGGGGATGTGAAAGGGTCTGCATTTCAAAACCTTCCACAACTGGCTGCTCCTTACAACTCACTAATATTGGAAGAAGAAGAAGACAAATGGCAAAAAGTGGAACAAATATCACACGGACTACGCCCCAATTATCTCTCCTTCCTCCCAAAGTGTGCACTTGTTCACTTCCCTTCACTGATTTGAAAGGAAATTACTTGTATGAGGAATATGGTGTAAACTCCCTTTATCCCATGCCTCCAACAATCCAAATGCTTTTTTTTGTGAACAAGTGTACACTTCAGGAGACAGGAGATATTATTGGAACACACCCAGAGAAACTTCTTCGTTGTATTGAAGAATTTACATCTACACTTGTCTCCTGAGAAGAAAGGAAAATAATCGGAGGGTAGATGGAGAGAATGTTTTGGAGGAAAAATTCTAACATTGATTGAATGTCATGAGCTCATGACAGCCTGTTTCACAAAACCGAATGGACCTGTCAAGGAAAATACTTATCTCTTGTCGATAATGTCACTGGTCGTACCATCATGTATCCATTGAAAGAGATGAGTTGCACGTTTTCAGTCTTTACAAGACTCTGCCAAAGATCTCTGTCAAGCAGAAAGCAGCTCAGAAGACGATTTCCTGTAATGATTGAATGACAAGTTTGATGGGTGCTTCCCTGAGAGAGGGTACAATTTACAACACTGCTAGTTGACTGAGAGAACAATGAGAGGGGTGGTCTGCACAGTGCAGTGGACCACCATCACAAAAGCAGTTCAATAACGAGTCAAATCTTTCCCTAATGCCCTTCTTCCCATCCTGTCTAGTCCTGTCTAGTCCCATGTTCAATCCACACCTGCCTGGTCTCATACATCAGAGCTGCAACCTCCACAGAGACTGTTACCTTAAATCAGTGGTTCCCAACAGAATTTTGCTCTGCCCGGAGTACCACTGAAGTAGCCCCTCATCTGCATTTCACCAGTATGGTCTGGTGAGTCCTATGGTCTCATCAGTCTTCTATCCACAGTGGGTACGTGAGGCCATGTACCCCCAGGGGTCCTGTACCCCTGGTTGGGAACCACTGCTTTAAATGAGTAGTGAAAGATCAGGACCCAGGCAGGAAGCAACCCAGTCTAAGGAAGGTTGCCACCCCTCCCTTGCTCCACCTCAGGGCAGCAGTGCTAGTTCAGCAATGCTCACAACACAGGTCATTTCCCTAAACAAGGTTCTCACTCCTGCTAAAAGTTTGA
>NW_027256473.1:0-8470 GCF_045679555.1 Salvelinus alpinus
CAGAGACACACTGAGAGATGATCCTCCACCTGTACACAGAGACACACTGAGAGATGATCCTCCACCTGTACACAGAGACAGACACAGGACAGGGCTTGGAGGCATAGGGAAAGACATAGAATATACTATGGGAGCTGTTTGTGTGTGTGTGTGTGTGTGTGTGTGTGTGTGTGTGTGTGTGTGTGTGTGTGTGTGTGTGTGTGTGTGTGTGTGTGTGTGTGTGTGTGTGTGTGTGTGTGTGTGTGTGTGTGTGTGTGTGTGTGTGTGTGTGTGTGTGTGTGTGTGTGTGTGTGTGTGTGTGTAATCATGTTTGTATATAAGTGTGTGTTGTGGTGGCAGTATAAGTCAGTCTGTCTCAAGGGTTTAGAATGGCCAGCTGACTGGAATATGGTCTTTTAACCTCCTAACATCTAGCCACAACCTGGTCTGGTGTGTTCTGTGTGTGTCGATGTGTGGGTGGCTGGAAATAGACACATGAGCACTTTTAGACTTGTTCCACCACTTACATAGGACAGCAGCAGACAGTTTCATGTGAAACGGGTGTCTTAGATGTAATTTCACACACTCATAGGATGTGTGAGGTTAGTTTATCTCTGAGCATCGCTAAGGTTCCCTGCGTCTGGTCAATCTCATGTGAACAGATTCTCAAATCGAAAAGGACATGGCTTTCACTGCATAAAAATCATGCTATGCTGTGAATTTCATATCAGCTCTCAGTAAACCATCTGTCAGCACACTGCCAATGTTCTACTTCCACAAGAATGTGTCAATCACTCTACAGTGTAATTTTAGCTGGAATAAAAACTGTTGTTTGTTATAACGATTATTGTAATTTTGTTTATCACAAAGATGGTTACACATGTTTTTAACACACACACACACACACACACACACACACACACACACACACACACACACACACACACACACACACACACACACACACACACACACACACACACACACACACACACACACACACACACACACACACACACACACACACACAAACAACATTTAATGAGATGTGGGGGGGGGGTCAGTGTGAGTTGTTGGTGTCCACAGGAAGCTGATAAGCGTCATGACTCATACTCTCCCTAGCTGAGAGAGAGCAGCAGCTCCATGCCGGCCATTGCCATGGTTACCAACTCTCGTCAGCACTTGCACGCACACGCTCGCACAAAGGCAAGGCCGCTACACTTTTCAGAATGTGTGAGGAATACATTGAAGGGTAAATTATTTATTCTCAGTGTGTGTGTGTTTTGGGCCAGTGCTTAGCCCAGCACCGGGATTTTTTTGGGGGGGGTAAGATTATGTACTTAAAACATTTACAATACTAAACATACACATGCAAAAGACATCACACCTGCCCAACCCCACCTGTTCTCAGCCCTATCTCTAGTGCCTGCACTACTCTCCGCCACGTCATCAAATTGCACCATTTTGTTCCTCTCAGTTGCCCACACTCTTTCAATATTTAGATCATGAAGCATATGACTTTTCCATTGTGTTAACGATGGAGGAGTGGTTGATTGCTAGTTTTTAAGTATTCGTTTTTTAAAGATAATGGGTGAGAAGAGAATCGTCCAGCCCATCGGGTATCACTATGCACCCACATATGCCATGTCTTGAAATATGCAGACATATATATATACAGTACATATAATTCAAAAAGAGTATTACAATGTAAATGTACTTTTATCCCGTCTGCATATATATATATATATATACTACCGTTCAAAAGTTTGGGGTCACTTAGAATTTGACTTGTTTTTGAAAGAAAAGCACATTTTTTGTAAATTATGTTAGCACAGCTGAAAACTGTTGTTCTGATTTAAGGAAGCAATAAAACTGGCCATCTTTAGACTAGTTGAGTATCTGGAGCCGAGAAGGCCAACATCCCACAGTCGCCTCTTCACTGTTGACGTTGAGACTGGTGTTTTGCGGTACTATTGAGGACTTGTGAGGTGTCTGTTTCTCAAACTAGACACTCTAATGTACTTGTCCTCTTGCTCAGTTGTGCACCGGGGCCTCCCACTCCTCTTTCTATTCTGGTTAGAGACAGTTTGCTCTGTTCTGTGAAGGGAGTAGTACACAGCTTTGTACGAGATCAAATAACAAGTTATTTGTTTCTGGCCATTTTGAGTCGAACCCACAAATGCTGATGCTCCAGATACTCAACTAGTCTAAAGAAGACCATTTTTTTATTGCTTCCTTAATAAGCACAACAGTTTTCAATGATAAACTTGGATTAGCTAACACAACGTGCCATTGGAACACAGGAGTGATGATGCTGATAATGTGCCTCTGTACGCCTATGTAGATCTTCCATAAACAATCCCCCGTTTCCAGCGTCAATAGTCATTTACAACATTAACAATGTCTACGCTGTATTTCTGATAAATGTGATGTTATTTTAATGGACAAAACATTTGCTTTTCTTTCAAAACAAGGACATTTCTAAGTGACCCCAAACTTTTGAATGGTCGTGTATATATATGCAGACAGATGGAATAAAAGTACATTGATATTGTACTACTTTTTTTGAATTATATGTACTGTATATATATATACAGTGGGGAGAACAAGTATTTGATACACTGCCGATTTTGCAGGTTTTCCTACTTACAAAGCATGTAGAGGTCTGTAATTTTTATCATAGGTACACTTCAACTATGAGAGACGGAATCTAAAACAAAAATCCTGAAAATCACATTGTATGATTTTTAAGTAATTAATTTGCATTTTATTGCATGACATAAGTATTTGATACATCAGAAAAGCAGAACTTAATATTTGGTACAGAAACCTTTGTTTGCAATTACAGAGATCATACGTTTCCTGTAGTTCTTGACTAGGTTTGCACACACTGCAGCAGGGATTTTGGCCCACTCCTCCCTACAGATCTTCTCCAGATCCTTCAGGTTTCGGGGCTGTCGCTGGGCAATACGGACTTTCAGCTCCCTCCAAAGATTTTCTATTGGGTTCAGGTCTGGAGACTGGCTAGGCCACTCCAGGACCTTGAGATGCTTCTTACGGAGCCACTCCTTAGTTGCCATGGCTGTGTGCTTCGTGTCGTTGTCATGCTGGAAGACCCAGCCACGACCCATCTTCAATGCTCTTACTGAGGGAAGGAGGTTGTTGGCCAAGATCTCGCGATACATGGCCCCATCCATCCTCCCCTCAATACGGTGCAGTCGTCCTGTCCCCTTTGCAGAAAAGCATCCCCAAAGAATGATGTTTCCACCTCCATGCTTCACGGTTGGGATGGTGTTCTTGGGGTTGTACTCATACTTCTTCTTCCTCCAAACACGGCGAGTGGAGTTAGACCAAAAAGCTCTATTTTTGTCTCATCAGACCACATGACCTTCTCCCATTCCTCCTCTGGATCATCCAGATGGTCATTGGCAAACTTCAGACGGGCCTGGACATGCACTGGCTTAAGCAGGGGGACCTTGCGTGCGCTGCAGGATTTTAATCCATGACGGCGTAGTGTGTTACTAATGGTTTTCTTTGAGACTGTGGTCCCAGCTCTCTTCAGGTCATTGACCAGGTCCTGCCGTGTAGTTCTGGGCTGATCCCTCACCTTCCTCATGATCATTGATGCCCCACGAGGTGAAATCTTGCATGGAGCCCCAGACCGAGGGTGATTGACCGTCATCTTGAACTTCTTCCATTTTCTAATAATTGCGCCAACAGTTGTTTCCTTCTCACCAAGCTGCTTGCCTATTGTCCTGTAGCCCATCCCAGCCTTGTGCAGGTCTACAATTTTATCCCTGATGTCCTTACACAGCTCTCTGGTCTTGGCCATTGTGGAGAGGTTGGAATCTGTTTGATTGAGTGTGTGGACAGGTGTCTTTTATACAGGTAACGAGTTCAAACAGGTGCAGTTAATACAGGTAATGAGTGGAGAACAGGAGGGCTTCTTAAAGAAAAACTAACAGGTCTGTGAGAGCCGGAATTCTTACTGGTTGGTAGGTGATCAAATACTTATGCCATGCAATAAAATGCAAAGTAATTATTTAAAAATCATACAATGTGATTTTCTGGATTTTTGTTTTAGATTCCGTCTCTCACAGTTGAAGTGTACCTATGATAAAAATGACAGACCTCTACATGCTTTGTAAGTAGGAAAACCTGCAAAATCTGCAGTGTATCAAATACTTGTTCTCCCCACTGTATATAAACACTACCGGTCAAAAGTTTTAGAACATCTACTCATTCAAGGGTTTTTCTTTATTTTGACTATTTTCTACATTGTAGAATAGTAGTGAAGACATCAAAACTATGAAATAACACATATGGAATCATGTAGTAACCAAAAAAGTGTTAAACAAATATTTTATATTTGAGATTCTTCAAATAGCCACCCTTTGCCTTGATGACAGCTTTGCACACTCTTGGCATTCTTTCAACCAGTTTCACCTGGAATGCTTTTCCAACAGTCTTGAAGGACATTATCATGTCATCAAGTCAAAGGGTGGCTACTTTGAAGAATCTAAAATATTGGTTACTATGTGATTCCATAGGTGTTATTTCATAGTTTTGATGTACATACGAACAACAACTTACAAATGCACACAAACAATGACTGCAACTCATCTGCCCCGACTTGCATGCTCACACCTACTTCCCTAGTGCCTGCATTATTGTTTTCCATTTGGCCTTAAATTGTATCAATTTGTTTTCTGGGTTACCAATGCTATTTCAATAATAAATAATTTGATTCAAAAAGTCAACTTTCTAACTCTGCCCATGACTTTTGGAGTCATTGTTAGTTTTACACTTAAGACAATACTCTGCCATTGTGCTTTAGCATTTCTGAATTTTATCTCTTTTATAATAAATTATATACATGAGTTTATACTGGATTAAGCGTACATTTTTTGTTAACTGTAATTTTGTTAGTTATGCTCCAACTTTCCCTCCATCTTGTGCCAATATCAGTTATTTTTAAGTCTTGGTTCCAATAGCTTTTAATTTTTTCGAAGAGATTGTCATTTGGATACCTCTGACAGACAAATTTCGAACTCCGCCCATAACTTTGGGATTTTATATAATTCTCAGAAGGCGTGGATGATTGAGTCATGTTAGTTTTACACTTCAGCCCTGGGATTTAACAGGTGACTATAGGGATATACAACCTGGGCCCTTGTACTAACACTGCATAACACTGCTATAATACTGCTGTCTGAGTGCTTCTATATACACCCTACTAGTATGTGTATAGTATATGGAAACCCTCTTATCTTGTGTTGATACTGTAGGTGATTTATGGTGGCTCAGGAGAGGCTACTGTGTAAGCTATTGTTTTCATCCTCTCTGGTCTGAGTCAGTGTTGTGGTAATGTCTCGGGATATGACTGTGCATATTAAATACTGTGTTAAGCGTTCGCCTTGAGTAATGGCTGTGCCCATACACACTGAGAGACGCTCCAACTTACTGCCTCTAATGTGCTGAGGGCTTAGTGAATTTCACTTACAACCAGACATTGGGTCTGTAAGATCTACAGGGGACTTCTGGCACCCACAAGGATAGTTAAACAAAAACACACACAAACACACACAGAAATTCAGTCAAATTCACAGAGAAAAGAAACCCTTTCCCAGAGACACAAATAGCAACATGTGACACAGACAGTGTTTTTCTATCCACCTGACTTGTTTCATAGTTACCAAGGCAGGCAGGTGCTCACAGCATTTCAACACATCTCAAACAGTCAGGAAGTGGAAAGAAAGAAATCACCTCAAACTAATGTGAATTTCACTTACAAGTGGATTCTAATGACTAATGTGAGTCACCTAAGACACCCATCCCTAGAGCTTAGTCAATGAGTTTAGTCAATGAGTTTAGTCTCTCTGTACTATGGGGTACAGGCTCTGCAATGGCTGCACACTGACAAGATCGAACATACAGAATACATACTGTAATAAAATGTGCTTTTCCGAACATTTCAGTTACCACACATTTCCCCTCAATTTGACCCCTGATGCTTTCTCACTATATGTCATCTTTCTAAATTTGCCCCATAACTTGTGGTTACTGTTTGTAGTTACTAATGTTCTTTTTTTGCATTACTCAAACCACTTTAGCCTTCCTCAGTCAGTGGTTGTCTGAAACCAGACATTGGGTCTGTAAGATCTACATGTCTCTCTCTTTCTGTTTGCTACTTCTGCTTTAAATCCATTGAGATACAATGGCCATCCAAAAGAGGCCTCTTGAGTTTTACATACAGTTTGATGAGAATCATGAGTGTGTAGTTTCTCTCTTTCACCAGCAGATGGCAATGTCTTCCTTTGTCAGAGACACAGAGGGTCTGGTAGTGAGCGGCTCTCAGGCTACACTGACACATTGACTCTCTGACACACAGACACATGGTCATATACATCATCCACCACTACATTGACTGACACACTGACGTGCAGCTCACCTTCCTTCTTTCATCTCACACACTATTTCTTTCTCTCTCTCTCTCTCTCTCTCTCTCTCTCTCTCTCTCTCTCTCTCTCTCTCTCTCTCTCTCTCTCTCTCTCTCTCTCTCTCTCTCTCTCTCTCTCTCTCTCTCTCTCCCCCCCCCTCTCTCTCTCTCTCTCTCTCTCCCCTCTCTCTCTCTCTCTCTCTCTCTCTCTCTCTCTCCCCTCTCTCTCTCCCCTCTCTCTCTCTCTCCCCCCCCTCTCTCTCTCTCTCTCTCCCCCCCCTCTCTCTCTCTCTCTCTCCCTTTCCCCCTTTCCCTCTCTCCCTTTCCCTCTCTCCCTTTCCCTCTCTCTCTCTCTCTCTCTCTCTCTCTCTCTCTCTCTCTCTCTCTCTCTCTCTCCCCCCTCTCTCTCTCCATCTCCCTCTCTCTCCCCCTCCCCCTCTCTCTCTCTCCCCTCCCTCCCTGCCTCCCCTGAGGGTATGAGTGTGTGCAGTGTGCGGCTGGTTTCAGTGACAGTGTTTCAGTGTTGACCAATAGCAGAGCTGGAATGGGGGCCAGAGGGGACTAAGAGGCCATGAGAAAGGGATAGCCTCCCTCACCCTCACCCCTCTACAACCACTGCTGCTCTCACCCTGGCCAACGCTCAGACACACACACTCACACACTCAAACAAACTCACACACTCAGGGTCGGTTTTAATACATACATCCTACAACATATGTACGCACATACACAACTATGTTTTAGTATACTTGTGAGGACTTATTGTGGACCAAACCTTAACCCTAACTCCTAAACCTAACCCCTAATTCTAATCCTAACCCTAATTCTAACCCTAACTCCTAAACCTAACCCCTAATTCTAATCCTAACCCTAATTCTAACCCTAAAACTATACCTAACTGTAACTCCTAACCCTCAACCTAACCGTAGCTCCTAAACCTAACCTTAATTCTAACCATAATTCTAACTCCTATCCCTAAACCTAACCATAACTCCTAACCCTAACCTTAATTCTAACCCTAATTCTAACCCTAAACCTAACCTCTAAGCCTAAAATAGCATTTTTCCTCATGGGGACGAGCAAAATGTCCCAACTTGTCAAAATGTTCCTCGTTTTACTATCCTTGTGAGGACTTCTGGCACCCACAAGGATAGTTAAACAAACACACACAGAAATTCAGTCAAATTCACAGAGAAAAGAAACCCTTTCCCAGAGACACAAATAGCAACATGTGACACAGACAGTGTTTTTCTATCCACCTAACTTGTTTCATAGTTACCAAGGCAGGCAGGTGCTCACAGCATTTCAACACATCTCAAACAGTCAGGAAGTGGAAAGAAAGAAATCACCTCAAACTAATGTTAACTCATGGTAATCAGGCACTGAACTCACACACTCACCCCTCGCCCCTCCTCCTTAACAACCCTGCACAATTCCCAGGGTCTAGTTCCCCTTCTGTGGATGTGCTGTATCGTCACCATTTACACTTCTCATGTGTGTTTTATAACTCACAGCGCGGGCAAGTCTTAGCACTCTCCCCAACTCTGCCTCTGATTGTGACAGATTTGGTTCTCCCACTGCATAATGAGCAACAAGCTTGTAGACACTGGCACAGTCACATCTTCCTTCTGCTGCTACCCAGAGCTGTGTGTGTATATGTGTGTCCTACAGGCCTTCTCTTCAATTGTGTGGTATTAATCCCAGAGCAGTTCCCAACCATAATCCCAGAGCAGTTCCCAACCTTACTATACACACAGTATGCACACAGTATACACACAGTATACACACAGTATACACACACAGTATGCACACAGTATACACACAGTATACACACAGTATACACACACAGTATGCACACAGTATACACACAGTATACACACAGTATACACACAGTATACACACACAGTATACACACAGTATACACACACAGTATGCACACAGTATACACACAGTATACACACACAGTATGCACACAGTATACACACAGTATACACACACAGTATGCACACAGTATACACACACAGTATACACACACAGTATACACACAGTATA
>NW_027256474.1:0-8453 GCF_045679555.1 Salvelinus alpinus
TTCGTCAGGGTGCGTAGTTAGGGTGCGTCAGGGTGCGTCGTTAGGGTGTGTCAGGGTGCGTCGTTAGGGTGCGATAGGGTGCGTCGTTAGGGTGCGTCAGGGTGCGTCCTGTCGTTAGGGTGCGTTGTTAGGGTTCGTCAGGGTGCGTCGTTAGTGTGCGTCAGGGTGCGTCGTTAGGGTGTGTCAGGGTGCGTCGTTAGGGTGCGATAGGGTGCGTCGTTAGGGTTCGTCAGGGTGCGTCGTTAGGGTGCGTCAGGGTGCGTCGTTAGGGTGCGTCAGGGTGCGCCGTTAGGGTTCGTCAGGGTGCGTCGTTAGGGTGCGTCAGGGTGCGTCGTTAGGGTGCGTCAGGGTGCGTCGTTAGGGTGCGTCAGGGTGCGTTGTGTCGTCAGGGTGCGTTGTTAGGGTGCGTCAGGGTGCGTCGTTAGGGTGCGTCAGGGTGCGTTGTTAGGGTGCGTCAGGGTGCGTCGTTAGGGTTCGTCAGGGTGCGTAGTTAGGGTGCGTCAGGGTGCGTCGTTAGGGTGTGTCAGGGTGCGTCGTTAGGGTGCGATAGGGTGCGTCGTTAGGGTGCGTCAGGGTGCGTCCTGTCGTTAGGGTGCGTTGTTAGGGTTCGTCAGGGTGCGTCGTTAGTGTGCGTCAGGGTGCGTCGTTAGGGTGTGTCAGGGTGCGTCGTTAGGGTGCGATAGGGTGCGTCGTTAGGGTGCGTCGTTAGGGTGAGATAGGGTGCGTCGTTAGGGTTCGTCAGGGTGCGTCGTTAGGGTGCGTCAGGGTGCGTCGTTAGGGTGCGTCAGGGTGCGTCGTTAGGGTTCGTCAGGGTGCGTTGTGTCGTCAGGGTGCGTTGTTAGGGTGCGTCAGGGTGCGTCGTTAGGGTTCGTCAGGGTGCGTCGTTAGGGTGCGTCAGGGTGCGTCGTTAGGGTGCGTCAGGGTGCTTCGTTAGGGTTCGTCAGGGTGCGTCGTTAGGGTGCGTCAGGGTGCGTCGTTAGGGTTCGTCAGGGTGCGTCGTTAGGGTTCGTCAGGGTGCGTCGTTAGGGTGCGTCAGGGTGCGTCGTTAGGGTGCGTCAGGGTGCGTCGTTAGGGTGCGTCAGGGTGCGTCGTTAGGGTGCGTCAGGGTGCGTCGTTAGGGTTCGTCAGGGTGCGTTGTGTCGTCAGGGTGCGTTGTTAGGGTGCGTCAGGGTGCGTCGTTAGGGTTCGTCAGGGTGCGTCGTTAGGGTGCGTCAGGGTGCGTCGTTAGGGTGCGTCAGGGTGCTTCGTTAGGGTTCGTCAGGGTGCGTCGTTAGGGTGCGTCAGGGTGCGTCGTTAGGGTTCGTCAGGGTGCGTCGTTAGGGTTCGTCAGGGTGCGTCGTTAGGGTGCGTCAGGGTGCGTCGTTAGGGTGCGTCAGGGTGCGTCGTTAGGGTGCGTCAGGGTGCGTCGTTAGGGTGCGTCAGGGTGCGTCGTTAGGGTTCGTCAGGGTGCGTTGTGTCGTCAGGGTGCGTTGTTAGGGTGCGTCAGGGTGCGTCGTTAGGGTGCGTCAGGGTGCGTCGTTAGGGTTCGTCAGGGTGCGTCGTTAGGGTGTGTCAGGGTGCGTCGTTAGGGTGCGTCGTTAGGGTGCGTCGTTAGGGTGCGTCAGGGTGCGTCGTTAGGGTTCGTCAGAGTGCGTCGTTAGGGTGCGTCAGGGTGCGTCGTTAGGGTGCGTCAGGGTGCGTCGTTAGGGTGCGTCAGGGTGCGTCGTTAGGGTTCGTCAGGGTGCGTCGTTACGGTGCGTCAGGGTGCGTCGTTACGGTGCGTCAGGGTGCGTCGTTAGGGTTCGTCAGGGTGCGTCGTTAGGGTGCGTCAGGGTGCGTCGTTAGGGTACGTCAGGGTGCGTCGTTAGGGTGCGTCAGGGTGCGTTGTGTCGTCAGGGTGCGTTGTTAGGGTGCGTCAGGGTGCGTCGTTAGGGTGCGTCAGGGTGCGTAGTTAGGGTGCGTCAGGGTGCGTCGTTAGGGTGCGTCAGGGTGCGTCGTTAGGGTTCGTCAGGGTGCGTCGTTAGGGTGCGTCAGGGTGCGTTGTTAGGGTGCGTCAGGGTGCGTCGTTAGGGTGCGTCAGGGTGCGTCCTGTCGTTAGGGTGCGTCGTTAGGGTTCGTCAGGGTGCGTCGTTAGGGTGCGTCAGGGTGCGTCGTTAGGGTGTGTCAGGGTGCGTCGTTAGGGTGCAATAGGGTGCGTCGTTAGGGTGCGTCGTTAGGGTGCGATAGGGTGCGTTGTTAGGGTTCGTCAGGGTGCGTCGTTAGGGTGCGTCAGGGTGCGTCGTTAGGGTGCGTCAGGGTGCGTCGTTAGGGTGCGTCAGGGTGCGTCGTTAGGGTTCGTCAGGGTGCGTCGTTAGGGTGCGTCAGGGTGCGTCGTTAGGGTGCGTCAGGGTGCGTCGTTAGGGTGCGTCAGGGTGCGTTGTTAGGGTGCGTCAGGGTGCGTCGTTAGGGTGCGTCAGGGTGCGTCCTGTCGTTAGGGTGCGTCGTTAGGGTTCGTCAGGGTGCGTCGTTAGGGTGCGTCAGGGTGCGTCGTTAGGGTGTGTCAGGGTGCGTCGTTAGGGTGCAATAGGGTGCGTCGTTAGGGTGCGTCGTTAGGGTGCGATAGGGTGCGTTGTTAGGGTTCGTCAGGGTGCGTCGTTAGGGTGCGTCAGGGTGCGTCGTTAGGGTGCGTCAGGGTGCGTCGTTAGGGTTCGTCAGGGTGCGTCGTTAGGGTTCGTCAGGGTGCGTCGTTAGGGTGCGTCAGGGTGTGTCGTTAGGGTGCGTCAGGGTGCGTCGTTAGGGTTCGTCAGTGTGCGTTGTGTCATCAGGGTGCGTTGTTAGGGTGCGTCAGGGTGCGTCGTTAGGGTGTGTCAGGGTGCGTCGTTAGGGTGCGTCAGGGTGCGTCGTTAGGGTGCGTCAGGGTGCGTCGTTAGGGTTCGTTGTTAGGGTTCGTCAGGGTGCATCGTTCGTCAGGGTGCGTCGTTAGGGTTCGTCAGGGTGCGTCGTTAGGGTGCGTTGTTATGGTGCGTCAGGGTGCGTCGTTAGGGTGCGTCAGGGTGCGTCGTTAGGGTGCGTCAGGGTGCGTCGTTAGGGTTCGTCAGGGTGCGTCGTTAGGGTGCGTCAGTGTGCGTCGTTAGGGTTCGTCAGGGTGCGTCGTTAGGGTGCTTCAGGGTGCGTCGTTAGGGTGCGTCAGGGTGCGTCGTTAGGGTTCGTCAGGGTGCGTTGTGTCGTCAGGGTGCGTTGTTAGGGTGCGTCAGGGTGCGTCGTTAGGGTGCGTCAGGGTGCGTTGTGTCGTCAGGGTGCGTTGTTAGGGTGCGTCAGGGTGCGTCGTTAGGATGTGTCAGGGTGCGTCGTTAGGGTTCGTCAGGGTGCGTCGTTAGGGTTCGTCAGGGTGCGTCGTTAGGGTTCGTCAGGGTGCGTCGTTAGGGTGCGTCAGGGTGCGTCGTTAGGGTGCGTCAGGGTGCGTTATGTCGTTAGGGTGCGTTGTTAGGGTGCGTCAGGGTGCGTCAGGGTCCGTCCTGTCGTTAGGGTGCGTTGTTAGGGTGCGTCAGGGTGCGTCGTTAGGGTGCGTCAGGGTGCGTCCTGTCGTTAGGATGCGTCGTTAGGGTGCGTCAGGGTGCGTCGTTAGGGTTCGTCAGGGTGCGTCGTTAGGGTGCGTCAGGGTGCGTCGTTAGGGTGCGTCAGGGTGCGTCCTGTCGTTAGGGTGCGTCGTTAGGGTTCGTCAGGGTGCGTCGTTAGGGTGTGTCAGGGTGCGTCGTTAGGGTGTGTCAGGGTGAGTCGTTAGGGTTCGTCAGGGTGCGTCGTTAGGGTTCGTCAGGGTGCGTTGTTAGGGTGCGTCAGGGTGCGTCATTAGGGTGCATCAGGGTGCGTCGTGTCGTTAGGGTGCGTTGTTAGGGTGCGTCAGGGTGCGTCGTTAGGGTGCGTCAGGGTGTGTCGTTAGGGTGCGTCAGGGTGCGTCGTTAGGGTTCGTCAGTGTGCGTTGTGTCATCAGGGTGCGTTGTTAGGGTGCGTCAGGGTGCGTCGTTAGGGTGTGTCAGGGTGCGTCGTTAGGGTGCGTCAGGGTGCGTCGTTAGGGTGCGTCAGGGTGCGTCGTTAGGGTTCGTTGTTAGGGTTCGTCAGGGTGCATCGTTCGTCAGGGTGCGTCGTTAGGGTTCGTCAGGGTGCGTCGTTAGGGTTCGTCAGGGTGCGTCGTTAGGGTGCGTCAGGGTGCGTCGTTAGGGTGCGTCAGGGTGCGTCGTTAGGGTGCGTCAGGGTGCGTCGTTAGGGTGCGTCAGGGTGCGTCGTTAGGGTTCGTCAGGGTGCGTTGTGTCGTCAGTTAGGTGTCAGGGTGCGTTAGGGTGCGTCAGGGTGCGTCGTTATGGTGCGTCAGGGTGCGTCGTTAGGGTTCGTCAGGGTGCGTCGTTAGGGTGCGTCAGGGTGCGTCGTTAGGGTGCGTCAGGGTGCGTCGTTAGGGTTCGTCAGGGTGCGTCGTTAGGGTGCGTCAGGGTGCGTCGTTAGGGTGCGTCAGGGTGCGTCGTTAGGGTGCGTCAGGGTGCGTCGCTAGGGTGCGTCAGGGTGCGTTGTGTCGTCAGGGTGCGTTGTTAGGGTGCGTCAGGGTGCGTCGTTAGGGTGCGTCAGGGTGCGTCGTTAGGGTGCGTCAGGGTGCGTCGTTAGGGTTCGTCAGGGTGCGTAGTTAGGGTGCGTCAGGGTGCGTCGTTAGGGTGCGTCAGGGTGCGTCGTTAGGGTGCGATAGGGTGCGTCGTTAGGGTGCGTCAGGGTGCGTCCTGTCGTTAGGGTGCGTTGTTAGGGTTCGTCAGGGTGCGTCGTTAGTGTGCGTCAGGGTGCGTCGTTAGGGTGTGTCAGGGTGCGTCGTTAGGGTGCAATAGGGTGCGTCGTTAGGGTTCGTCAGGGTGCGTCGTTAGGGTGCGTCAGGGTGCGTCGTTAGGGTGCGTCAGGGTGCGCCGTTAGGGTTCGTCAGGGTGCGTCGTTAGGGTGCGTCAGGTTGCGTCGTTAGGGTGCGTCAGGGTGCGTCGTTAGGGTGCGTCAGGGTGCGTTGTGTCGTCAGGGTGCGTTGTTAGGGTGCGTCAGGGTGCGTCGTTAGGGTGCGTCAGGGTGCGTCGTTAGGGTGCGTCAGGGTGCGTCGTTAGGGTGCGTCAGGGTGCGTAGTTAGGGTGCGTCAGGGTGCGTCGTTAGGGTGCGTCAGGGTGCGTCGTTAGGGTGCGATAGGGTGCGTCGTTAGGGTGCGTCAGGGTGCGTCCTGTCGTTAGGGTGCGTTGTTAGGGTTCGTCAGGGTGCGTCGTTAGTGTGCGTCAGGGTGCGTCGTTAGGGTGTGTCAGGGTGCGTCGTTAGGGTGCGATAGGGTGCGTCGTCAGGGTGCGTCGTTAGGGTTCGTCAGGGTGCGTCGTTAGGGTGCGTCAGGGTGCGTCGTTAGGGTGCGTCAGGGTGCTTCGTTAGGGTTCGTCAGGGTGCGTCGTTAGGGTGCGTCAGGGTGCGTCGTTAGGGTGCGTCAGGGTGCGTCGTTAGGGTTCGTCAGGGTGCGTCGTTAGGGTGCGTCAGGGTGCGTCGTTAGGGTGCGTCAGGGTGCGTCGTTAGGGTGCGTCAGGGTGCGTCGTTAGGGTGCGTCAGGGTGCGTCGTTAGGGTTCGTCAGGGTGCGTTGTGTCGTCAGGGTGCGTTGTTAGGGTGCGTCAGGGTGCGTCGTTAGGGTTCGTCAGGGTGCGTCGTTAGGGTGCGTCAGGGTGCGTCGTTAGGGTGCGTCAGGGTGCTTCGTTAGGGTTCGTCAGGGTGCGTCGTTAGGGTGCGTCAGGGTGCGTCGTTAGGGTTCGTCAGGGTGCGTCGTTAGGGTTCGTCAGGGTGCGTCGTTAGGGTGCGTCAGGGTGCGTCGTTAGGGTGCGTCAGGGTGCGTCGTTAGGGTGCGTCAGGGTGCGTCGTTAGGGTGCGTCAGGGTGCGTCGTTAGGGTTCGTCAGGGTGCGTTGTGTCGTCAGGGTGCGTTGTTAGGGTGCGTCAGGGTGCGTCGTTAGGGTGCGTCAGGGTGCGTCGTTAGGGTTCGTCAGGGTGCGTCGTTAGGGTGTGTCAGGGTGCGTCGTTAGGGTGCGTCGTTAGGGTGCGTCGTTAGGGTGCGTCAGGGTGCGTCGTTAGGGTTCGTCAGAGTGCGTCGTTAGGGTGCGTCAGGGTGCGTCGTTAGGGTGCGTCAGGGTGCGTCGTTAGGGTGCGTCAGGGTGCGTCGTTAGGGTTCGTCAGGGTGCGTCGTTACGGTGCGTCAGGGTGCGTCGTTACGGTGCGTCAGGGTGCGTCGTTAGGGTTCGTCAGGGTGCGTCGTTAGGGTGCGTCAGGGTGCGTCGTTAGGGTGCGTCAGGGTGCGTCGTTAGGGTGCGTCAGGGTGCGTTGTGTCGTCAGGGTGCGTTGTTAGGGTGCGTCAGGGTGCGTCGTTAGGGTGCGTCAGGGTGCGTAGTTAGGGTGCGTCAGGGTGCGTCGTTAGGGTGCGTCAGGGTGCGTCGTTAGGGTGCGATAGGGTGCGTCGTTAGGGTGCGTCAGGGTCCGTCCTGTCGTTAGGGTGCGTTGTTAGGGTCGTCAGGGTGCGTCGTTAGGGTGCGTCAGGGTGCGTCCTGTCGTTAGGGTGCGTCGTTAGGGTGCGTCAGGGTGCGTCGTTAGGGTTCGTCAGGGTGCGTCGTTAGGGTGCGTCAGGGTGCGTCGTTAGGGTGCGTCAGGGTGCGTCGTTAGGGTAGGGTTCGTCAGGGTGCGTCGTTAGGGTGCGTCAGGGTGCGTCGTTAGGGTGTGTCAGGGTGAGTCGTTAGGGTTCGTCAGGGTGCGTCGTTAGGGTTCGTCAGGGTGCGTCGTTAGGGTGCGTCAGGGTGCGTCATTAGGGTGCATCAGGGTGCGTCGTGTCGTTAGGGTGCGTTAGGGTGCGTCAGGGTGCGTCGTTAGGGTGCGTCAGGGTGCGTCCTGTCGTTAGGGTGCGTCGTTAGGGTTCGTCAGGGTGCGTCGTTAGGGTGCGTCGTTAGGGTGCGGCAGGGTGCGTCGTTAGGGTGCGTCAGGGTGCGTCGTTAGGGTGCGTCAGGGTGCGTCGTTAGGGTGCGTCAGGGTGTGTCGTTAGGGTGTGTCAGGGTGCGTCGTTAGGGTGCGTCAGGGTGCGTCGTTAGGGTGCGTCAGGGTGCGTCGTTAGGGTTCGTCAGGGTGCGTCGTTAGGGTGCGTCAGGGTGCGTCGTTAGGGTTCGTCAGTGTGCGTTGTGTCATCAGGGTGCGTTGTTAGGGTGCGTCAGGGTGCGTCGTTAGGGTGCGTCAGGGTGCGTCGTTAGGGTGCGTCAGGGTGCGTCGTTAGGGTGCGTCAGGGTGCGTCGTTAGGGTTCGTTGTTAGGGTTCGTCAGGGTGCATCGTTCGTCAGGGTGCGTCGTTAGGGTTCGTCAGGGTGCGTCGTTAGGGTTCGTCAGGGTGCGTCGTCGTCAGGGTGCGTTGTTAGGGTGCGTCAGGGTGCGTCGTTAGGGTGCGTCAGGGTGCGTCGTTAGGGTGCGTCAGGGTGCGTCGTTAGGGTTCGTTAGGGTTCGTCAGGGTGCGTCGTTAGGGTGCGTCAGGGTGCGTCGTTAGGGTGCGTCAGGGTGCGTCGTTAGGGTGCGTCAGGGTGCGTCGTTAGGGTTCGTCAGGGTGCGTCGTTAGGGTGCGTCAGGGTGCGTCGTTAGGGTGCGTCAGGGTGCGTCGTTAGGGTTCGTCAGGGTGCGTCGTTAGGGTGCGTCAGGGTGCGTCGTTAGGGTGCGTCAGGGTGCGTCGTTAGGGTGCGTCAGGGTGCGTCGCTAGGGTGCGTCAGGGTGCGTTGTGTCGTCAGGGTGCGTTGTTAGGGTGCGTCAGGGTGCGTCGTTAGGGTGCGTCAGGGTGCGTTGTTAGGGTGCGTCAGGGTGCGTCGTTAGGGTTCGTCAGGGTGCGTCGTTAGGGTTCGTCAGGGTGCGTCGTTAGGGTGTGTCAGGGTGCGTCGTTAGGGTTCGTCGTTAGGGTTCGTCAGGGTGCATCGTTCGTCAGGGTGCGTCGTTAGGGTTCGTCAGGGTGCGTCGTTAGGGTGCTTCAGGGTGTGTCGTTAGGGTGCGTTAGGGTGCGTCGTTAGGGTTCGTCAGGGTGCGTTAGGGTCGTCAGGGTGCGTTGTTAGGGTGCGTCAGGGTGCGTCGTTAGGGTGCGTCAGGGTGCGTCGTTAGGGTGCGTCAGGGTGCGTTGTTAGGGTGCGTCAGGGTGCGTCGTTAGGGTGCGTCAGGGTGCGTCGTTAGGGTGCGTCAGGGTGCGTCGTTAGGGTGTCATCAGGGTGCGTTGTGTCGTCAGGGTGCGTTGTTAGGGTCGCAGGGCGTCGTTAGGGTGCGTCAGGGTGCGTCGTTAGGGTGCGTCAGGGTGCGTCGTTAGGGTGCGTCAGGGTGCGTTGTGTCGTTAGGGTGCGTTGTTAGGGTGCGTCAGGGTGCGTCAGGGTGCGTCAGGGTGCGTCCTGTCGTTAGGGTGCGTCGTTAGGGTGCGTCAGGGTGCGTCGTTAGGGTGCGTCAGGGTGCGTCC
>NW_027256475.1:0-8423 GCF_045679555.1 Salvelinus alpinus
AAACAATACAAATTAACAGTAAACATTACACATACAGAAGTTTCAAAACAATAAAGACATTACAAATGTTATATTATATATGTACAGTGTTGTAGCAATGTATAAATGGTTAAAGCACACAAGTTAAAATAAATAAGCATAAATATGGGTTGTATTTACAATGGTGTTTGTTCTTCACTGGTTGCCCTTTTCTTGTGGCAACAGGTCACAAATCTTGCTGCTGTGATGGCACACTGTGGAATTTCTCCCAGTAGATATGGGAGTTTATCAAAATTGGATTTGTTTTCAAATTCTTTGTGGATCTGTGTAATCTGAGGGAAATATGTCTCTCTAATATGGTCATACATTGTGCAGGAGGTTAGGAAGTGCAGCTCAGTTTCCACCTCATTTTGTGGGCAGTGTGCACATAGCCTGTCTTCTCTTGAGAGCCATGTCTGCCTACGGCGGCCTTTCTCAATAGCAAGGCTATGCTCACTGAGTCTGTACATAGTCAAAGCTTTCCTTAAGTTTGGGTCAGTCACAGTGGTCAGGTATTCTGCCACTGTGTACTCTCTGTTTAGGGCCAAATAGCATTCTAGTTTGCTCTGTTTTTTTGTTAATTCTTTCCAATGTGTCAAGTAATTATCTTTTTGTTTTCTCATGATTTGGTTGGGTCTAATTGTGCTGTTGTCCTGGGGCTCTGTGGGGTGTGTTTGTGTTTGTGAACAGAGCCCTAGGACCAGCTTGCTTAGGGGACTCTTCTCTAGGTTCATCTATCTGTAGGTGATGGCTTTGTTATGGAAGGTTTGGGAATCGCTTCCTTTTAGGTGGTTGTAGAATTTAACGGCTCTTTTCTGGATTTTGATAATTAGTGGGTATCGGCCTAATTCTGCTCTGCATGCATTATTTGGTGTTCTACGTTGTACACGGAGGATATTTTTGCAGATTTCTGCATGCAGAGTCTCAATTTGGTGTTTGTCCCATTTTGTGAAATCTTGGTTGGTGAGCGGACCCCAGACCTCACAACCATAAAGGGCAATGGGCTCTATGACTGATTCAAGTATTTCTTAGCCAGATCCTAATTGGTATGTTGAAATTTATGTTCCTTTTGATGGCATAGAAGGCCCTTCTTGCCTTGTCTCTCAGATTGTCTCTCTCTCTCTCTCTCTCTCTCTCTCTCTCTCTCTCTCTCTCTCTCTCTCTCTCTCTCTCTCTCTCTCTCTCTCTCTCTCTCTCTCTCTCTCTCTCTCTCTCTCCCTCTCTCTCTCTCTCTCTCTCTCTCTCTCTCTCTCTCTCTCTCTCCCCCCCCTTTTCTTTCTCTCTCTGACATCTCTCTCTCTCTCTCTCTCTCTCTCTCTCTCTCTCTCTCTCTCTCTCTCTCTCTCTCTCTCTCTCTCTCTCTCTCTCTCTCTCTCTCTCTCTCTCTCTCTCTCTCTCTCTCAATTCAATTCAATTCAATTCAATTTGCTTTATTGGCATGACGTAACAATGTACATATTGCCAAAGCTTGTTTACAATGTAAAAATGAGAATCAAAATTGTCAACGGGACAACAGTAACAACAATAACCAAGGGTCAAAATAACCATACATTCAACAATAACAATAAACATACAGTAAAGGACATGTGCAGGTTGATTGGTTTGTCAGACACTGTCCCTCAACTTATGGCAGGCAGCAATGTAGTGCGCTGCCAACCCACAGCTCTCTGCGTCCTCCCCCAACAGGACGGGTAGCCTATCCTCATCAGAGAGGTCTTTGAAACCTTGAATAAGGGTTTCAAATTTGGGGAAATGACACTCTCTAATTGTTTTATATTTTTGACATTTTGTCAGGAAATGCAGCTCCGTCTCAGGTTCTGCTATTGTGCAGTGGTTGCACAGCCTTTCCTCTACAGGGAGCCAGGTTTTCCTGTGTCTACCTTTCTCAATGGCAAGGCTGTGCTCACTGAGCCTGTACTTTGTCAAGGTTTTTCTAAAGTTTTGATCAGTAACCATGGTCAAATATTTAGCCACGGTGTACTGTCGATTTAGGGCCAGATAGCACTGCATTTTGCTCTGTGCTTGTGCTTGTGTTTCCCAATAAGCAATATAGTTTTGTTTTGACTGTGTTGTAATTTGGTTTATCCTGATTGATTGGATGTTCTGGTCCTGAGGCTTCAGTGTGTTAGTAGAACAGGTTTGTGAACTCAGCCCCAGGACCAGCTGGATGAGGGGACTCTTTTCTTTGTTCAGCTCTTGGTATTGCAGGGCTTGGTAATGATATGAGAGGGGGTCACTGTATTTTAGATGTTTCCAAAACTTAATTGCTCTTTTTTGAGTTTTTATTATTAGTGGATATTTGCCTAATTCTGCCCTGCATGCATTGTTTGTAGTTTTCCTCTGGACATGTAGGAGAATCTTACAGAACTCTGCATGCAGGGTTTCAATGGGATGTTTGTCCCATTTGATGAAATCTTGTTTTGCAAGTGGACCCCACACCTCGCTGCCATAAAGTGCAATTGGTTCAATGACATATTCAATTAGTTTTAGCCAAATTTTAATAGGTATTTCAATTTGAATTTGCTTTTTAATTGCGTAGAATGCCCTGCGTGCTTTCTCTCTCAGTTCATTCACTGCTTCATTAAGGTGTCCAGTTGAGCTTATTTTTAAACCTAAGTAATTGTAGTGTGTGCAGTGCTCTATATATTTTGTACCAATTGAGAACTTTGGTCTAATTCCCTGAGATCTGGATCTTCTCTGGAAAATCATTATTTTAGTCTTTTTGGGGTTTACTGCCAGGGCCCAGGTCTGGCAGTACTGCTCTAGCAGGTCCAGGCTCTGCTGTAGGCCATGTGCTGTGGGTGACAGCAGGCATAGGTCATCGGCGAAGAGTAGGCATTTAACCTCTGAATTATGGAGACTAACACCAGGGGCTGAGGATTTTTCTAGAATAGTGGCCAATTCGTTGATGTAAATATTGAAGAGTGCTGGGCTCAGATTACAACCCTGACGAAGGCCCCGCCCCTGGTTAAAGAATTCTGTTCTTTTCTTGCCAATTTTAATGCTGCACGTATTGCCAGTATACATTGATTTAATTATGTCATATGTTTTACCCCCTACACCACTTTCAATAACTTTGTAGAACAGTCCTGTGTGCCAAATAGAATCAAATGCTTTTTGGAAGTCGATAAAGCAAGCGTATATTTTGGTATTATTTTGGTGGACATGTTTATCTATCAGGGTGTGTAGGGTGTAAATATGATCGGTCGTGCGATGTTTTGGTATAAATCCAATTTGGCTTTTACTCAAGACATTGTGCTTATTAAGGAAGTTTAGAACTCTTACATTTATAATACTACAGAAAACCTTCCCCAGGTTACTGTTCACACAAATGCCTCTGTAATTGTTAGGGTCAAATTTGTCTCCGTTTTTAAAGATTGGGGTTATGAGTCCTTGATTCCAGATGTCAGGGAAATAACCTACACTCAGGATCAAATTAAACAGTTTTAATATAGCCAACTGAAATTTTGCACTAGTGAGTTTGAGCATCTCATTTAGGATGCCATCAGGTCCGCATGCCTTTTTAAATTTGAGAGCCTGAAGTTTCTTATAGAGCTCCTGGTCAGTAATTGGGGAGTCCAGTGGATTTTGATTGTCCTTTATAGCTCTTTCTAATCCATTCAACTTCTCATGAATTTGGCGTTGTTCTGCGTTTGTGTCAATTTGAACGGTGTTGTAGAGTGTTTTAAAATGGGTTGTCCAAATGTCACCATTTTGTATCGCTAATTCCTCTTGTTTAGATTTTTTTATTTTTTTCCAATTTTGCCAGAAGTTGTTTGTGTTTATGGACTCCTCAATTAGCGTCAGCTGCTTTCTGTTGTACTGTGCTTTTTTGGTTCTGAGTGTACGTTTATAGAGTTTTAAAGTCTCACAGTAATGAAGGCGTAATTCACCATTATTTGGGTGTCTGTGCTTTTGGTTGGATAGTGTTCTAAGTTTTTTCCTTATAATTTTACAATCTGCATCAAACCAGTTGTCATCTGTGATCTTTTTTGTTTTGTTTTTTATCAATTTCAATTGTGCTTCTTTTGCCGTTTGCCTGAATATATAGTTGATGTTTTGTACTGCTAGATTGATGCCTTCTTTACTGTGAGTGAATGTGGTATCCAGAAAGTTATCTAAGAGTGTTTGGATATTTTGGTTCCAGGTTGCTTTCTGGTATTCTTCTGTGCTGTTTTGGGCCCATCTGTATGAATGTCTGATGTTGTACAGCTTACTGGGCTGTGAATGTGTGGTTGTTTCCATGTCTGTTCTTTTGAGGAACAATGTAATTTGGCTGTGATCAGACAGAGGTGTTAGTGGCTTGACAGTGAATGAGCTGAGAGAGAAGGGGTCAATGTCTGTGATCATATAGTCTACTGTACTGTGGCCAAGAGGTGAGCAGTAGGTGAATCTCCCCAAAGAGTCCCCCCGTAACCTACCATTGACAAAGTACAGACCCAGGCTTCTACAGAGCTGCAACAGATCCCTTCCGTTTTTGTTGACGGTGCTGTCACTGTTGTTTCTATTGGGGAGATTAAGACAGTTAGAAACATTATGGCCTGTAATAAAGCTGTCCCCTCGTGTGCTCGTTAGATCAGGTAGTGTTCCTGTGCCGCATTTGTGTCCCCACAGATGAGCACATTTCCCTGGGCCTGGAAATGGCACGTCTCTTCCTCAAGGGTGGGGAATATCTCCTCTGAGTAATATGGGGATTCTGAGGGGGGGATATAAATTGCGCAAAGGAACACATCTTTTTCTGTCAGTACAAGTTCTTTTTTCAGTTTTAACCAAATGTGATATTTGCCAATTTTGAGGGGATCAATTAGATGTTGTAGGTCGGATTTGTACCAAATGATCAGTCCTCCAGAGTCTCTGCCTCTATTGACAGAGCTGTGTTTTTGTGACGGCACAATTACCTCTCTGTAACCTGTGGGACAGTGAGTGACAATGTCAGCCTTACACCATGTCTCCTGCAGAATGATGACGTCAACATCTTTAAGATTTTTGTTGAACTCCAGTGCTAAACTCTTCAGTCCAAAGGTTGATGAGTTTAGGCCCTGAATGTTCCACATGCTAACTGACAGTGATTTCATGTTCCAAAAGAAAGAATAGCAGTCAGAAATACAGTAACTAACTATTAAGTTGTTAAGAGCGAGATAAACAGGATAACAGCCAACATTTTTTCTGTTATATATATAAACATTCCTATTCATTGAACAAGTACATTTTAGTACAATAGGTGTGTGTGTGTGTGTGTGTGTGTGTGTGTGTGTGTGTGTGTGTGTGTGTGTGTGTGTGTGTGTGTGTGTGTGTGTGTGTGTGTGTGTGTGTGTGTGTGTGTGTGTGTGTGTGTGTACATGCGTCCGTGTGTGTTTAGTGCAGTTTAGTGCAGATGTATTGGAGGAGCTGTTTAATCTCACTCAATCCCACAGGGTTCTCCTGTCCTCTGACGACCTCTGCGTAGCTGCGCTGGTCCTGCTGTTGGGCCCTGTGGAGTGGAGGGGGGCCAGGTCTGGGCCGTGGGGCTTCCTCTCTGGTCTGGTAGGGGTGGTGGTCTGGTGCGGGGTAGTAGGCTGGGCCCGGTCCGGTCTGGCTAAGCCGATGGAAGTGGTGATGGTCTGGTGGTGGGTGGGGCCTGTGGGGTGCGCTGGGTCTGGTGTGGCGTTGAAGGGGCCTGGGGCTCCTTGTTGGTGCGGTGGTCTGGTAGGGGTCTCTGGGTGGTCCTCTGTCCAGTGCGGCATGGGGTGTTTGTCTACCAAGTGCCACGTCCTTTAGAGACTTGACAAACATCCCTACTGTCTGCTTCCTCAGGTGGGAGTAGTCGTGCAGATGCTCTGGGGTGATTGTTGTGTGGTGAGCAACGTGTACGTTTGGGAGTAGGCCACACCCTCTGGTGATGTCAGCGTTGACTTTCTGAATGGTACGGGGATGGAAGTCTTTGCGGGGCAGCAGAGTGGAGATGGTGATGTGGGAGTTGGGGAACCGCTCAGAGGCCCTCTCTGCTACTCTGTTGACCAGCCTGCCTACTCTCTCCTGCTCCTCTCGCAGGTTGTTGGTGCCGGTGTGAATAATAATGTGGCCTGGTGTGCCAAAGTCAGGCTGGGACAGGATGTGGAGTGCATCCTGTGTTTTTGGGCACCATATTTTGCGCACCTTGTGTTGGGGGAAGAGTTTATCTTCTTGGATGAATTTCCCATTTGAGTCAATGAGGATGACCACCTCAGTGGGTTTTACCAGATTAGTGTGTTTACGGTCTGGGGCTGGAGTACACAGGGCCTGTGTACATGGAGGGGTGTGTGGGGGTGTGTCAGGGGGGGCCAGAGAGCTTCTCTCTGTCGTAGGTGTCTCCATGTGAGCCTCCTTGTTGACTGGGGGTGTGGGTAAAGTGTTGTCGGTATGGGGGGGGGTTGTGGGTAAAGGTGGGTCGGTGGGGGTGTTAGGGGTGGTGAGGGGCTGCAGCTTCTCTCTAGGAGTCTCTACAGTCTGTTCTCTGTGCTGCAGCACCCTCTTGATGCCAGACAACTCCTTTGCCATCTCCTCCTTTACCTGCACCAGCTCTCTCCTCATGGTGGCCTTTACCTCCTCCAGCGCTGTGGTAAGGCTCTCTCTCATCTCTCTCTCTCTCTCTCTCTCCCCCCCCTCCTTTTCTTTCTCTCTCTGACATCTCTCTCTGACTCTCTGGCATCATACAGATACTGAGTTAGGGTACCCTACCCATCAAACATCACCTTACTGTGTGTGTGTGTGTGTTAGATTCATCTTGACAGAGAGGGATGGTGAGAGGGAGAGATGGAGGTACGAAGGGAGAGAGAGAGAGATGGAAGATGGGAGTAATATTGTTACAGTTTTCCTCTCGTCTGCTGGGAATGAGTTGGTTAAGAAGAAGTCAGAATGATTTATTGGTAGAAAAAGGAGGGAAATAGAGAGAAGGAGAAAGAGAGAGATGAGATGTCATTGGGGAATCCCTCTGTCTTTTCTCTTCCTCCTTTCTCTTTATGAGCTGTCCATTCCTCTCTCCCTGTCTCCTCCACCTGCCTCGCCCTCCCATCTGTTTCAACCACAAACTTTTACAATAGATATTCTCTTGCTCTCTCTCTCTCTCACACACACAAACACGCAGGCACGCACGCACGCACGCACGCACGCACGCACGCACGCACGCACGCACGCACGCACGCACGCACACACACACACACACACACACACACACACACACACACACACACACACACACACACATACAGAGAGAGAACCGACGTTGCATTTGAGTCATTTAGCAGACACTCTTATCCAGAACGACGTACAGTTAGTGCATTCATCTTAAGGTAGCTAGGTAAGAAGACCAAGACCCACAACCTCTCTCTCTCTCTCTCTCTCTCTCTCTCTCTCTCTCTCTCTCTCTCTCTCTCTCTCTCTCTCTCTCTCTCTCTCTCTCTCTCTCTCTCTCTCTCTCTCTCTCTCTCTCTCTCTCTCTCTCTCTCTCTCTCTCTCTCTCGTCTCTCTCTCGCTCTCTGTCTCGCTCTCTCTCTCTTTCTCTCTAAGTCTATTTCTGTAGGTCTTTTGTTAGCTCTGTCTCTTGTGATCTACCTGTCGTCTCTTTGTGTCCCTCTGCTTTGTTCTCCATCCTTCTGTTATACAGGCCATGCAGCTTTTAATGAGCACTCATCTCTTCCCCTCTCTGTCTCATTCTGTCTGTCTCATTCTGTCTGTCACACTCATCTCTTCCCCTCTCTGTCTCAGTCTGTCTGTCTCATTCTGTCTGTCTCATTCTGTCTGTCTCATTCTGTCTGTCACACTCATCTCTTCCCCTCTCTGTCTCATTCTGTCTGTCTCATTCTGTCTGTCTCATTCTGTCTGTCTCATTCTGTCTGTCTCATTCTGTCTGTCTCATTCTGTCTGTCACACTCATCTCTTCCCCTCTCTGTCTCATTCTGTCTGTCTCATTCTGTCTGTCACACTCATCTCTTCCCCTCTCTGTCTCATTCTGTCTGTCTCATTCTGTCTGTCTCATTCTGTCTGTCTCATTCTGTCTGTCTCATTCTGTCTGTCTCATTCTGTCTGTCTCATTCTGTCTGTCTCATTCTGTCTGTCACACTCATCTCTTCCCCTCTCTGTCTCATTCTGTCTGTCTCATTCTGTCTGTCACACTCATCTCTTCCCCTCTCTGTCTCATTCTGTCTGTCTCATTCTGTCTGTCACACTCATCTCTTCCCCTCTCTGTCTCATTCTGTCTGTCTCATTCTGTCTGTCTCATTCTGTCTGTCTCATTCTGTCTGTCTCATTCTGTCTGTCACACTCATCTCTTCCCCTCTCTGTCTCATTCTGTCTGTCTCATTCTGTCTGTCTCATTCTGTCTGTCTCATTCTGTCTGTCTCATTCTGTCTGTCACACTCATCTCTTCCCCTCTCTGTCTCATTCTGTCT
>NW_027256476.1:0-8419 GCF_045679555.1 Salvelinus alpinus
TGCGTCGTTAGGGTGCGTCAGGGTGCGTCGTTAGGGTGCGTCAGGGTGCGTCGTTAGGGTGCGTCAGGGTGCGTTGTTAGGGTGCGTCAGGGTGCGTCGTTAGGGTGCGTCGCTAGGGTGCGTCGTTAGGGTGCGTCAGGGTGCGTCGTTAGGGTTCGTCAGGGTGCGTCGTTAGGGTGCGTCAGGGTGCGTCGTCAGGGTGCGTCAGGGTGCGTCGTTAGGGTTCGTCAGGGTGCGTTGGGTGCGTCAGGGTGCGTCGTTAGGGTGCGTCAGGGTGCGTCGTTAGGGTTCGTCAGGGTGCGTCGTTAGGGTGCGTCAGGGTGCGTCGTTAGGGTGCGTCAGGGTGCGTCGTTAGGGTGCGTCAGGGTGCGTCGTTAGGGTGCGTCAGGGTGCGTCGTTAGGGTGCGTCAGGGTGCGTCGTTAGGGTGCGTCAGGGTGCGTCGTTAGGGTTCGTCAGGGTGCGTCGTTAGGGTGCGTCAGGGTGCGTTGTTAGGGTGCGTCAGGGTGTGTCGTTAGGGTGCGTCAGGGTGCGTCGTTAGGGTTCGTCAGGTTGCGTTGTTAGGGTGCGTCAGGGTGCGTCGTTAGGGTGCGTCAGGGTGCGTCGTTAGGGTGCGTCAGGGTGCGTCGTTAGGGTTCGTCAGGGTGCGTCGTTAGGGTGCGTCAGGGTGCGTCGTTAGGGTGCGTCAGGGTGCATCGTTAGGGTTCGTCAGGGTGCGTTGTGTCGTCAGGGTGCGTTGTTAGGGTGCGTCAGGGTGCGTCGTTAGGGTGCGTCAGGGTGCGTCGTTAGGGTTCGTCAGGGTGCGTCGTTAGGGTGTGTCAGGGTGCGTCGCTAGGGTGCGTCGTTAGGGTGCGTCAGGGTGCGTCGTTAGGTAGGGTGCGTCAGGGTGCGTCGTTAGGGTTCGTCAGAGTGCGTCGTTAGGGTGCGTCAGGGTGCGTCGTTAGGGTGCGTCAGGGTGTGTCGTTAGGGTGCGTCAGGGTGCGTCGTTAGGGTGCGTCAGGGTGCGTTGTTAGGGTGCGTCAGGGTGCGTCGTTAGGGTGCGTCAGGGTGCGTCGTTAGGGTTCGTCAGGGTGCGTCGTTAGGGTGCGTCAGGGTGCGTCGTTAGGGTGCGTCAGGGTGCATCGTTAGGGTTCGTCAGGGTGCGTTGTGTCGTCAGGGTGCGTCGTTAGGGTGCGTCAGGGTGCGTCGTTAGGGTGCGACAGGGTGCGTCGTTAGGGTGCGTCAGGGTGCGTCGTTAGGGTTCGTCAGGGTGCGTCGTTAGGGTTCGTCAGGGTGCGTTGTTAGGGTGCGTCAGGGTGCGTCGTTAGGGTGCGTCAGGGTGCGTCGTTAGGGTTCGTCAGGTTGCGTTGTTAGGGTGCGTCAGGGTGCGTCGTTAGGGTGCGTCAGGGTGCGTCGTTAGGGTGCGTCAGGGTGCGTCGTTAGGGTTCGTCAGGGTGCGTCGTTAGGGTGCGTCAGGGTGCGTCGTTAGGGTGCGTCAGGGTGCATCGTTAGGGTTCGTCAGGGTGCGTTGTGTCGTCAGGGTGCGTTGTTAGGGTGCGTCAGGGTGCGTCGTTAGGGTGCGTCAGGGTGCGTCGTTAGGGTTCGTCAGGGTGCGTCGTTAGGGTGTGTCAGGGTGCGTCGCTAGGGTGCGTCGTTAGGGTGCGTCAGGGTGCGTCGTTAGGGTTCGTCAGAGTGCGTCGTTAGGGTGCGTCAGGGTGTGTCGTCAGGGTGCGTCAGGGTGCGTCGTTAGGGTTCGTCAGGGTGCGTTGTGTCGTCAGGGTGCGTTGTTAGGGTGCGTCAGGGTGCGTCGTTAGGGTTCGTCAGGTTGCGTTGTTAGGGTGCGTCAGGGTGCGTCGTTAGGGTGCGTCAGGGTGCGTCGTTAGGGTGCGTCAGGGTGCGTCGTTAGGGTTCGTCAGGGTGCGTCGTTAGGGTGCGTCAGGGTGCGTCGTTAGGGTGCGTCAGGGTGCATCGTTAGGGTTCGTCAGGGTGCGTTGTGTCGTCAGGGTGCGTTGTTAGGGTGCGTCAGGGTGCGTCGTTAGGGTGCGTCAGGGTGCGTCGTTAGGGTTCGTCAGGGTGCGTCGTTAGGGTGTGTCAGGGTGCGTCGCTAGGGTGCGTCGTTAGGGTGCGTCAGGGTGCGTCGTTAGGGTTCGTCAGAGTGCGTCGTTAGGGTGCGTCAGGGTGTGTCGTCAGGGTGCGTCAGGGTGCGTCGTTAGGGTTCGTCAGGGTGCGTTGTGTCGTCAGGGTGCGTTGTTAGGGTGCATCAGGGTGCGTCGTTAGGGTGCGTCGTTAGGGTGCGTCAGTGTGCGTCGTTAGGGTGCGTCAGGGTGCGTCGTTAGGGTGCGTCAGGGTGCGTTGTTAGGGTGCGTCAGGGTGCGTCGTTAGGGTGCGACAGGGTGCGTCGTTAGGGTGCGTCAGGGTGCGTCGTTAGGGTTCGTCAGGGTGCGTCGTTAGGGTGCGTCAGGGTGCGTTGTTAGGGTGCGTCAGGGTGTGTCGTTAGGGTGCGTCAGGGTGCGTCGTTAGGGTTCGTCAGGTTGCGTTGTTAGGGTGCGTCAGGGTGCGTCGTTAGGGTGCGTCAGGGTGCGTCGTTAGGGTGCGTCAGGGTGCGTCGTTAGGGTTCGTCAGGGTGCGTCGTTAGGGTGCGTCAGGGTGCGTCGTTAGGGTGCGTCAGGGTGCATCGTTAGGGTTCGTCAGGGTGCGTTGTGTCGTCAGGGTGCGTTGTTAGGGTGCGTCAGGGTGCGTCGTTAGGGTGCGTCAGGGTGCGTCGTTAGGGTTCGTCAGGGTGCGTCGTTAGGGTGTGTCAGGGTGCGTCGCTAGGGTGCGTCGTTAGGGTGCGTCAGGGTGCGTCGTTAGGGTTCGTCAGAGTGCGTCGTTAGGGTGCGTCAGGGTGTGTCGTCAGGGTGCGTCAGGGTGCGTCGTTAGGGTTCGTCAGGGTGCGTTGTTAGGGTGCGTCAGGGTGCGTCGTTAGGGTGCGTCAGGGTGCGTCGTTAGGGTTCGTCAGGGTGCGTCGTTAGGGTGCGTCAGGGTGCGTCGTTAGGGTGCGTCAGGGTGCATCGTTAGGGTTCGTCAGGGTGCGTTGTGTCGTCAGGGTGCGTTGTTAGGGTGCGTTAGGGTGCGTCAGGGTGCGTCGTTAGGGTGCGACAGGGTGCGTCGTTAGGGTTCGTCAGGGTGCGTCGTTAGGGTGCGTCAGGGTGCGTTGTTAGGGTGCGTCAGGGTGTGTCGTTAGGGTGCGTCAGGGTGCGTCGTTAGGGTTCGTCAGGTTGCGTTGTTAGGGTGCGTCAGGGTGCGTCGTTAGGGTGCGTCAGGGTGCGTCGTTAGGGTGCGTCAGGGTGCGTCGTTAGGGTTCGTCAGGGTGCGTCGTTAGGGTGCGTCAGGGTGCGTCGTTAGGGTGCGTCAGGGTGCATCGTTAGGGTTCGTCAGGGTGCGTTGTGTCGTCAGGGTGCGTTGTTAGGGTGCGTCAGGGTGCGTCGTTAGGGTGCGTCAGGGTGCGTCGTTAGGGTTCGTCAGGGTGCGTCGTTAGGGTGCGTCAGGGTGCGTCGCTAGGGTGCGTCGTTAGGGTGCGTCAGGGTGCGTCGTTAGGGTTCGTCAGGGTGCGTCGTTAGGGTGCGTCAGGGTGTGTCGTCAGGGTGCGTCAGGGTGCGTCGTTAGGGTTCGTCAGGGTGCGTTGTGTCGTCAGGGTGCGTTGTTAGGGTGCGTCAGGGTGCGTCGTTAGGGTGCGTCGTTAGGGTGCGTCAGTGTGCGTCGTTAGGGTGCGTCAGGTGCGTCGTTAGGGTGCGTCGTTAGGGTTCGTCAGGGTGCGTTGTGTCGTCAGGGTGCGTTGTTAGGGTGTGTCAGGGTGCGTCGTTAGGGTGCGTCAGGGTGCGTCGTTAGGGTGTGTCAGGGTGCGTCCTGTCGTTAGGGTGCGTCGTTAGGGTTCGTCAGGGTGCGTCGTTAGTGTGCGTCAGGGTGCGTCGTTAGGGTGTGTCAGGGTGCGTCGTTAGGGTGCGATAGGGTGCGTCGTTAGGGTGCGTCGTTAGGGTGAGATAGGGTGCGTCGTTAGGGTTCGTCAGGGTGCGTCCTTAGGGTGCGTCAGGGTGCGTCGTTAGGGTGCGTCAGGGTGCGTCGTTAGGGTTCGTCAGGGTGCGTCGTTAGGGTGCGTCAGGGTGCGTTGTTAGGGTGCGTCAGGGTGCGTCGTCGTTAGGGTGCGTCAGGGTGCGTCGTTAGGGTTCGTCAGGGTGCGTCGTTAGGGTTCGTCAGAGTGCGTCGTTAGGGTGCGTCAGGGTGTGTCGTTAGGGTGCGTCAGGGTGCGTCGTTAGGGTTCGTCAGGGTGCGTTGTGTCGTCAGGGTGCGTTGTTAGGGTGCATCAGGGTGCGTCGTTAGGGTGCGTCGTGCGTCAGGGTGCGTCGTTAGGGTGCGTCAGGGTGCGTTGTGTCGTTAGGGTGCGTTGTTAGGGTGCGTCAGGGTGCGTCAGGGTGCGTCAGGGTGCGTCCTGTCGTTAGGGTGCGTTGTTAGGGTGCGTCAGGGTGCGTCGTTAGGGTGCGTCAGGGTGCGTCCTGTCGTTAGGGTGCGTCGTTAGGGTTCGTCAGGGTGTGTCGTTAGGGTGCGTCAGGGTGCGTCGTTAGGGTGCGTCAGGGTGCGTCGTTAGGGTTCGTCAGGGTGCGTTGTGTCGTCAGGGTGCGTTGTTAGGGTGTGTCAGGGTGCGTCGTTAGGGTGCGTCCTGTCGTTAGGGTGCGTTGTTAGGGTGCGTCAGGGTGCGTCGTTAGGGTGCGTCAGGGTGCGTCGTTAGGGTGCGTCAGGGTGCGTCCTGTCGTTAGGGTGCGTCGTTAGGGTTCGTCAGGGTGCGTCGTTAGGGTGCGTCAGGGTGCGTCGTTAGGGTGCGTCAGGGTGCGTCGTTAGGGTTCGTCAGTGTGCGTTGTGTCGTCAGGGTGCGTTGTTAGGGTGTGTCAGGGTGCGTCGTTAGGGTGCGTCAGGGTGCGTCGTTAGGGTGCGTCAGGGTGCGTCGTTAGGGTTCGTCAGGGTGCGTCGTTAGGGTGCGTCAGGGTGCGTCGTTAGGGTGCGTCAGGGTGCGTCGTTAGGGTTCGTCAGTGTGCGTTGTGTCGTCAGGGTGCGTTGTTAGGGTGTGTCAGGGTGCGTCGTTAGGGTGCGTCAGGGTGCGTCGTTAGGGTGCGTCAGGGTGCGTCGTTAGGGTGCGTCAGGGTGCGTCGTTAGGGTGCGTCAGGGTGCGTCGTCAGGGTGCGTCAGGGTGCGTCAGGGTGCGTCAGGGTGCGTCCTGTCGTTAGGGTGCGTTGTTAGGGTGCGTCAGGGTGCGTCGTTAGGGTGCGTCAGGGTGCGTCCTGTCGTTAGGGTGCGTCGTTAGGGTTCGTCAGAGTGCGTCGTTAGGGTGCGTCAGGGTGCGTCGTTAGGGTGCGTCAGGGTGCGTCGTTAGGGTTCGTCAGGGTGCGTTGTGTCGTCAGGGTGCGTTGTTAGGGTGCGTCAGGGTGCGTCGTTAGGGTGCGTCAGGGTGCGTCCTGTCGTTAGGGTGCGTCGTTAGGGTTCGTCAGTGTGCGTCGTTAGGGTGCGTCAGGGTGCGTCGTTAGGGTGCGTCAGGGTGCGTCGTTAGGGTTCGTCAGGGTGCGTTGTGTCGTCAGGGTGCGTTGTTAGGGTGTGTCAGGGTGCGTCGTTAGGGTGCGTCAGGGTGCGTCGTTAGGGTGCGTCAGGGTGCGTCGTTAAGGGTGCGTCAGGGTGCATCCTGTCGTTAGGGTGCGTTGTTAGAGTTCGTCAGGGTGCGTCGTTAGGGTGCGTCAGGGTGCGTCGTTAGGGTGCGTCAGGGTGCGTCGTTAGGGTTCGTCAGGGTGCGTTGTGTCGTCAGGGTGCGTTGTTAGGGTGTGTCAGGGTGCGTCGTTAGGGTGCGTCAGGGTGCGTCCTGTCGTTAGGGTGCGTTGTTAGGGTGCGTCAGGGTGCGTCGTTAGGGTGCGTCAGGGTGCGTCCTGTCGTTAGGGTGCGTCGTTAGGGTTCGTCAGGGTGCGTCGTTAGTGTGCGTCAGGGTGCGTCGTTAGGGTGTGTCAGGGTGCGTCGTTAGGGTGCGATAGGGTGCGTCGTTAGGGTGCGTCGTTAGGGTGCGATAGGGTGCGTCGTTAGGGTGCGTCGTTAGGGTGAGATAGGGTGCGTCGTTAGGGTTCGTCAGGGTGCGTCGTTAGGGTGCGTCAGGGTGCGTCGTTAGGGTTCGTCAGGGTGCGTCGTTAGGGTGCGTCAGGGTGCGTTGTTAGGGTGCGTCAGGGTGCGTCGTTAGGGTGCGTCAGGGTGCGTCGTTAGGGTTCGTCAGGGTGCGTCGTTAGGGTTCGTCAGAGTGCGTCGTTAGGGTGCGTCAGGGTGTGTCGTCAGGGTGCGTCAGGGTGCGTCGTTAGGGTTCGTCAGGGTGCGTTGTGTCGTCAGGGTGCGTTGTTAGGGTGCATCAGGGTGCGTCGTTAGGGTGCGTCGTTAGGGTGCGTCAGGGTGCGTCGTTAGGGTGCCTCAGGGTGCGTTGTGTCGTTAGGGTGCGTTGTTAGGGTGCGTCAGGGTGCGTCAGGGTGCGTCCTGTCGTTAGGGTGCGTTGTTAGGGTGCGTCAGGGTGCGTCGTTAGGGTGCGTCAGGGTGCGTCCTGTCGTTAGGGTGCGTCGTTAGGGTTCGTCAGGGTGTGTCGTTAGGGTGCGTCAGGGTGCGTCGTTAGGGTGCGTCAGGGTGCGTCGTTAGGGTTCGTCAGGGTGCGTTGTGTCGTCAGGGTGCGTTGTTAGGGTGTGTCAGGGTGCGTCGTTAGGGTGCGTCAGGGTGCGTCCTGTCGTTAGGGTGCGTTGTTAGGGTGCGTCAGGGTGCTTCGTTAGGGTGCGTCAGGGTGCGTCCTGTCGTTAGGGTGCGTCGTTAGGGTTCGTCAGGGTGCGTCGTTAGGGTGCGTCAGGGTGCGTCGTTAGGGTGTGTCAGGGTGCGTCGTTAGGGTGCGATAGGGTGCGTCGTTAGGGTGCGTCGTTAGGGTGCGATAGGGTGCGTCGTTAGGGTGCGTCAGGGTGCGTCGTTAGGGTTCGTCAGGGTGCGTCGTTAGGGTGCGTCAGGGTGCGTTGTTAGGGTGCGTCAGGGTGTGTCGTTAGGGTGCGTCAGGGTGCGTCGTTAGGGTTCGTCAGGGTGCGTCGTTAGGGTGCGTCAGGGTGCGTTGTTAGGGTGCGTCAGGGTGCGTCGTTAGGGTGCGTCAGGGTGAGTCGTTAGGGTTCGTCAGGGTGAGTCGTTAGGGTGCGTCAGGGTGCGTCGTTAGGGTTCGTCAGGGTGCGTCGTTAGGGTGCGTCAGGGTGCGTCGTTAGGGTGCGTCAGGGTGCGTCGTTAGGGTGCGTCAGGGTGCGTTGTTAGGGTGCGTCAGGGTGCGTCGTTAGGGTGCGTCAGGGTGCGTCGTTAGGGTTCGTCAGGGTGCGTCGTTAGGGTGCGTCAGGGTGCGTCGTTAGGGTGCGTCAGGGTGCATCGTTAGGGTTCGTCAGGGTGCGTTGTGTCGTCAGGGTGCGTTGTTAGGGTGCGTCAGGGTGCGTCGTTAGGGTGCGACAGGGTGCGTCGTTAGGGTGCGTCAGGGTGCGTCGTTAGGGTTCGTCAGGGTGCGTCGTTAGGGTGCGTCAGGGTGCGTTGTTAGGGTGCGTCAGGGTGTGTCGTTAGGGTGCGTCAGGGTGCGTCGTTAGGGTTCGTCAGGTTGCGTCGTTAGGGTGCGTCAGGGTGCGTCGTTAGGGTGCGTCAGGGTGCGTCGTTAGGGTGCGTCAGGGTGCGTCGTTAGGGTTCGTCAGGGTGCGTCGTTAGGGTGCGTCAGGGTGCGTCGTTAGGGTGCGTCAGGGTGCATCGTTAGGGTTCGTCAGGGTGCGTTGTGTCGTCAGGGTGCGTTGTTAGGGTGCGTCAGGGTGCGTCGTTAGGGTGCGTCAGGGTGCGTCGTTAGGGTTCGTCAGGGTGCGTCGTTAGGGTGTGTTAGGGTGCGTTAGGGTGCGTCGTTAGGGTGCGTCGTTAGGGTTCGTCAGGGTGCGTCGTTAGGGTGCGTCAGGGTGTGTCGTCAGGGTGCGTCAGGGTGCGTCGTTAGGGTTCGTCAGGGTGCGTTGTGTCGTCAGGGTGCGTTGTTAGGGTGCATCAGGGTGCGTCGTTAGGGTGCGTCGTTAGGGTGCGTCAGGGTGCGTCGTTAGGGTGCGTCAGGGTGCGTTGTTAGGGTTCGTCAGGGTGCGTTGTGTCGTCAGGGTGCGTTGTTAGGGTGTGTCAGGGTGCGTCGTTAGGGTGCGTCAGGGTGCGTCGTTAGGGTGTGTCAGGGTGCGTCCTGTCGTTAGGGTGCGTCGTTAGGGTTCGTCAGGGTGCGTCGTTAGTGTGCGTCAGGGTGCGTCGTTAGGGTGTGTCAGGGTGCGTCGTTAGGGTGCGATAGGGTGCGTCGTTAGGGTGCGTCGTTAGGGTGAGATAGGGTGCGTCGTTAGGGTTCGTCAGGGTGCGTCGTTAGGGTGCGTCAGG
>NW_027256477.1:0-8419 GCF_045679555.1 Salvelinus alpinus
CAGTGTTACCACAGTCCTCCAGGATCATCAACAGTGTTACCACAGTCCTCCAGGATCATCAACAGAGTTACCACAGTCCTCCAGGATCATCAACAGTGTTACCACAGTCCTCCAGGATCATCAACAGTGTTACCACAGTCCTCCAGGATCATCAACAGAGTTACCACAGTCCTCCAGGATCATCAACAGTGTTACCACAGTCCTCCAGGATCATCAACAGTGTTACCACAGTCCTCCATGACCATCAACAGTGTTACCCCAGTCCTCCAGGATCCTTTGTTTATATAAATTAATTTAGATAATTGCTTCTCCATTTGAGTCATTAACTGCTGATTCTGCAACAAAGTAGCGTTGATCGGCAGTTATTTCCATGACAGTGACCGGCTGACAAAATGTCATGACCGCCACAACCCTAACGGTGACACGTTGGGTTTATAAACTGCAGCACCATTAGTTGGAGTTCATTGTATCTGTTTACAGTGATAGCATGTATTAACAGCAGTTCAAAAAATTTCACAAATGCAATTAAGTGGGTCTAGCATGAACATAAACAACTTGCTCATCCAGTGCTGTGGCTGATCGGAATAGTCATGTCTGTAGGCATAGTATTCTATGCCTACCATCAGGGCCCAGTGCAGTCAGAATGAACATTTTTATTGTGTTTCATATCGTTTTTGAACAACAGCTGCTGAATCTTACACTGTAGCAGCATGGAAAAATGTGATCAGTGTTATTGCACAATAGTTGCTGGTCCCTACGAGCAAAAGACATTGAGATTTTTTGGTTTAAAATACATATTTTTGGTCAATACATTTTTTCTCACGGGAATGTATAAAGACCTTATTTTCAGCAAGTTCTGAATGAGGGGATAATTGATTAGACCAATAAAGAGATATAAATAAATCAGCATTCAAATGGCTCCTACTACACCCTGCTGTAATGAACGGACTACACTCCCACCTCCACTTTGCTGTGTGAGTGTGTCCAGACTGTCCACTCCCAGACAGGCCTGGCAAAACCCTTTTACCTGACACATGGCTCTACCGGGTCTTTAAAGGGACAATCTGGGATTGGTACATGCATTTTGGACTTTTAAAGTAATTATAGATAGGCATTGATTTTTGAAGAATATAACTTATATATTCCTAATAAGCCGTACAAAATCAGAACCCAAAATATAAGCTTGTCTTACTCCAATGTTAGTAAACATTGTACATGTAAAACAAACACTGCATAGCCTCAAAATATGCTTAAAGGTTCAATGCAGCTGTTTAAAAAAATAAATCTCAATATCAAATAGTTTCTGGGTAAAGATGAAGTACCTTACTGTGATTGTTTTCAATTAAAAAGGTCAAAAAGAAACAAAAATCGATTCTAAGCAAATAGCAATTTCTTAAGCAAGAATTTAGTTAGGACTGTCTGGGAGTGGTCTGAGTCAGGAGGGAAAAAACTGAAAACGATCTGTTATCGGCAGAGGTTTGGAACTCCCTTTCTTATTGGTCTATTAACTAATTACAGCCTGATGATGTCACCAGGCAGGCCAAAACTCCATCCCACCTAAACAGCTCTAACAATAAAAGGGCATTATCATAATTTTCCGCTGGATTATTACAACCTCATAGTGTGGAAATACTGTATATATAAAACACAAGAAATCACGTTTTTAACTGCACGTGGTCTTTAAAACTATACTTTTGATATCATGGATGGTCCTTGCATCCATAGCTCTGTCTATGAACTTAAGAGTGGTTACATTTCTCCAGGCCCATCTCTCATCTTTTTTTACCAAAAACAGAGGCGGAGTAAATGCTTTGTTATTGTTTCAACTGCGGATTGCCGCTTTAATACAGTTTCGGAAGACAACTTTGCTCCAATACTGTGCAGCCTGTGTGCTTTAACCTAATCATTTAAGAGATAAGATGCTAAATGATAATGATGGAAGGCTGAAAACAGACAAGCAGTGCGAGGCAATCAACACAATAGGTTACACCTGAGCAGTGTCATAGAGCAACAGACACACCAAATTGATAAGCTGTGCATACATCAGTTACCTGAAAACATTTAACATTTTTACTCACAGTTTCGATATGCCCATAAACGTGATTTCCATGGGCATAGTAAATCAGCACAGATTTTGTGGCACATGAAGTAGGATTTTTCTTACGTCTACGTCAACATGTGTTACTAGGTTACGCCTAATGTCATAACGCTAAGCTTCCTGATTTGTCATAATGGGCATTTTCAATGACTTCCAGGGCTGTATTGTTCTGCAATACACTTGATTGTAATTACTGCAGCTCGTGTTGTTATTAAGCTCTTATAAAAGTAAGGGTTCTTACATAAGAAACACTTGGTGGGAGCAGTGGGATGTGAAAGCCTGTCTCGATACAGTAGAGAACACTTGGTGGGAGCAGTGGGATGTGAAAGCCTGTCTCGATACAGTAGAGAACACTTGGTGGGAGCAGTGGGATGTGAAAGCCTGTCTCGATACAGTAGAGAACACTTGGTGGGAGCAGTGGGATGTGAAAGCCTGTCTCGATACAGTAGAGAACACTTGGTGGGAGCAGTGGGATGTGAAAGCCTGTCTCGATACAGTAGAGAACACTTGGTGGGAGCAGTGGGATGTGAAAGCCTGTCTCGATACAGTAGAGAACACTTGGTGGGAGCAGTGGGATGTGAAAGCCTGTCTCGATACAGTAGAGAACACTTGGTGGGAGCAGTGGGATGTGAAAGCCTGTCTCGATACAGTAGAGAACACTTGGTGGGAGCAGTGGGATGTGAAAGCCTGTCTCGATACAGTAGAGAACACTTGGTGGGAGCAGTGGGATGTGAAAGCCTGTCTCGATACAGTAGAGAACACTTGGTGGGAGCAGTGGGATGTGAAAGCCTGTCTCGATACAGTAGAGAACACTTGGTGGGAGCAGTGGGATGTGAAAGCCTGTCTCGATACAGTAGAGAACACTTGGTGGGAGCAGTGGGATGTGAAAGCCTGTCTCGATACAGTAGAGAACACTTGGTGGGAGCAGTGGGATGTGAAAGCCTGTCTCGATACAGTAGAGAACACTTGGTGGGAGCAGTGGGATGTGAAAGCCTGTCTCGATACAGTAGAGAACACTTGGTGGGAGCAGTGGGATGTGAAAGCCTGTCTCGATACAGTAGAGAACACTTGGTGGGAGCAGTGGGATGTGAAAGCCTGTCTCGATACAGTAGAGAACACTTGGTGGGAGCAGTGGGATGTGAAAGCCTGTCTCGATACAGTAGAGAACACTTGGTGGGAGCAGTGGGATGTGAAAGCCTGTCTCGATACAGTAGAGAACACTTGGTGGGAGCAGTGGGATGTGAAAGCCTGTCTCGATACAGTAGAGAACACTTGGTGGGAGCAGTGGGATGTGAAAGCCTGTCTCGATACAGTAGAGAACACTTGGTGGGAGCAGTGGGATGTGAAAGCCTGTCTCGATACAGTAGAGAACACTTGGTGGGAGCAGTGGGATGTGAAAGCCTGTCTCGATACAGTAGAGAACACTTGGTGGGAGCAGTGGGATGTGAAAGCCTGTCTCGATACAGTAGAGAACACTTGGTGGGAGCAGTGGGATGTGAAAGCCTGTCTCGATACAGTAGAGAACACTTGGTGGGAGCAGTGGGATGTGAAAGCCTGTCTCGATACAGTAGAGAACACTTGGTGGGAGCAGTGGGATGTGAAAGCCTGTCTCGATACAGTAGAGAACACTTGGTGGGAGCAGTGGGATGTGAAAGCCTGTCTCGATACAGTAGAGAACACTTGGTGGGAGCAGTGGGATGTGAAAGCCTGTCTCGATACAGTAGAGAACACTTGGTGGGAGCAGTGGGATGTGAAAGCCTGTCTCGATACAGTAGAGAACACTTGGTGGGAGCAGTGGGATGTGAAAGCCTGTCTCGATACAGTAGAGAACACTTGGTGGGAGCAGTGGGATGTGAAAGCCTGTCTCGATACAGTAGAGAACACTTGGTGGGAGCAGTGGGATGTGAAAGCCTGTCTCGATACAGTAGAGAACACTTGGTGGGAGCAGTGGGATGTGAAAGCCTGTCTCGATACAGTAGAGAACACTTGGTGGGAGCAGTGGGATGTGAAAGCCTGTCTCGATACAGTAGAGAACACTTGGTGGGAGCAGTGGGATGTGAAAGCCTGTCTCGATACAGTAGAGAACACTTGGTGGGAGCAGTGGGATGTGAAAGCCTGTCTCGATACAGTAGAGAACACTTGGTGGGAGCAGTGGGATGTGAAAGCCTGTCTCGATACAGTAGAGAACACTTGGTGGGAGCAGTGGGATGTGAAAGCCTGTCTCGATACAGTAGAGAACACTTGGTGGGAGCAGTGGGATGTGAAAGCCTGTCTCGATACAGTAGAGAACACTTGGTGGGAGCAGTGGGATGTGAAAGCCTGTCTCGATACAGTAGAGAACACTTGGTGGGAGCAGTGGGATGTGAAAGCCTGTCTCGATACAGTAGAGAACACTTGGTGGGAGCAGTGGGATGTGAAAGCCTGTCTCGATACAGTAGAGAACACTTGTTCTTAAGGGATCTGAGGTAAGAACACCTTGGAGAGAGGTAAATATATACGTTTGGAGAGAGCGTTTGCACCGTGTTTTTTTTATTTTTTTTTTTTTTTTTTATTTAACCTTTATTTAACCAGGTAGGCAAATTGAGAACACGTTCTCATTTACAATTGCGACCTGGCCAAGATAAAGCAAAGCAGTTCGACACATACAACAACACATAGTTACACATGGAGTAAAACAAACATATAGTCAATAATACAGTGAAAAAAAAAATAAGTCTATATACAATGTGAGCAAGTGAGGTGAGATAAGGGAGGTGAAGGCAAACAAATATATGTATAAATAAATAAAATAAATAAATAAAAATATAAAAGGCCATGGAGGTGAAGTGAATACAACACAGCAAGTAAAATAAAACTAAAAAAAAAAACCCTGGAATGGTTGGTTTGCAGCGGAAGAAAGTGCAAAGTAGAGACAGAAAATAATGGGGTGCAAAGGAGCAAAATAAATTAATAAAATAAATACAGTAGGTAAAGAGGTAGTTGTTTGGGCTAAATTGTAGATGGGTTATGTACAGGTGCAGTAATCTATGAGCTGCTCTGACAGCTGGTGCTTAAAGCTAGTGAGGGAGATAGGTGTTTCCAATTTCAGAGATTTTTGTAGTTCGTTCCAGTCATTGGCAGCAGAGAACTGGAAGGAGAGGCGTCCAAAGGAAGAATTGGTTTTGGGGGTGACTAGAGAGATATACCTGCTGGAGCGCGTGCTACAGATAGGTGCTGCTATGGTGACCAGCGAGCAGAGATAAGGGGGGACTTTACCTAGCAGGGTCTTGTAGATGACCTGGAACCAGTGGGTTTGGCGACGAGTATGAAGCGAGGGCCAGCCAACGAGAGTGTACAGGTCGCAGTGGTGGGTAGTATATGGGGCTTTGGTGACAAAACGGATGGCACTGTGATAGACTGCATCCAATTTATTGAGTAGGGTTTTGGAGGCTATTTTGTAAATGACATCACCGAAGTCGAGGATTGGTAGGATGGTCAGTTTTACAAGGGTATGTTTGGCAGCATGAGTAAAGGATGCTTTGTTGCGGAATAGGAAGCCAATTCTAGATTTGACTTTGGATTGGAGATGTTTGATGTGAGTCTGGAAGGAGAGTTTACAGTCTAACCAGACACCTAGGTATTTGTAGTTGTCCACATATTCTAAGTCAGAACCGTCCAAAGTAGTGATGTTGGATAGGCGGGCAGGGGCAGGCAGCGATCGGTTGAAGAGCATGCATTTGGTTTTACTTGTATTTAAGAGCAGTTGGAGGCCACGGAAGGAGAGTTGTATGGCATTGAAGCTCGCCTGGAGAGTTGTTAACACAGTGTCAAAAGAAGGGCCAGAAGTATACAGAATAGTGTCGTCTGCGTAGAGGTGGATCAGAGAATCACCAGCAGCAAGAGCGACATCATTGATGTATACAGAGAAGAGAGTCGGTCCAAGAATTGAACCCTGTGGCACCCCCATAGAGACTGCCAGAGGCCCGGACAACAGACCCTCCGATTTGACACACTGAACTCGATCAGAGAAGTAGTTGGTGAACCAGGCGAGGCAATCATTAGAGAAACCAAGGCTGTCGAGTCTGCCAATGAGGATGTGGTGATTGACAGAGTCAAAAGCCTTGGCCAGGTCAATGAATACGGCTGCACAGTATTGTTTCCTATCGATGGCGGTTACGATGTCGTTTATGACCTTGAGCGTGGCTGAGGTGCACCCATGACCAGCTCTGAAACCAGATTGCATAGCGGAGAAGGTGTGGTGGGATTCGAAATGGTCGGTAATCTGTTTGTTGACTTGGCTTTCGAAGACCTTAGAAAGGCAGGGTAGGATAGATATAGGTCTGTAGCAGTTAGGGTCAAGGGTGTCCCCCCCTTTGAAGAGGGGGATAACCGCAGCTGCTTTCCAATCTTTGGGGATCTCGGACGACACGAAAGAGAGGTTGAAGAGGCTAGTAATAGGGGTGGCAACAATTTCAGCAGATAGTTTTAGAAAGAAAGGGTCCAGATTATCTAGCCCGGCTGATTTGTAAGGGTCCAGATTTTGCAGCTCATTTAGGACATCAGCTGACTGTATTTGGGAGAAAGAGAAATGGGGGAAGCTTGGGCGAGTAGCAGAGGGGAGGGCAGTGCTGTTGTCCGGGGTAGGGGCAGCCAGATGGAAAGCATGGCCAGCCGTGGAAAAATGCTTATTGAAATTCTCAATTATAGTGGATTTGTCGGTGGTGACAGTGTTTCCTATCTTCAGAGCGGTTGGAAGCTGGGAGGAGGTGTTCTTATTCTCCATGGACTTTACGGTGTCCCAGAACTTTTTTGAATTTGTGTTGCAGGAAGCAAATTTCTGCTTGAAAAAGCTAGCCTTGGCTGTTCTAACTGCCTGTGTATATTGGTTTCTGGCTTCCCTGAAAAGTTGCATATCACGGGGGCTGTTCGATGCTAATGCAGAACGCCATAGGATGTTTTTCTGTTGGTTAAGGGCAGTCAGGTCAGGAGAGAACCAAGGGCTATATCTGTTCCTGGTTCTAAATTTCTTGAATGGGGCATGCTTATTCAAGATGGTGAGGAAGGCATTTTTAAAAAATGACCAGGCATCCTCTACTGACGGGATGAGATCGATATCCTTCCAGGATACCCCGGCCAGGTCGATTAGAAAGGCCTGCTCGCTGAAGTGTTTCAGGGAGCGTTTGACAGTGATGAGTGGAGGTCGTTTGACCGCTGACCCATTACGGATACAGGCAATGAGGCAGTGATCGCTGAGATCTTGGTTGAAAACAGCAGAGGTGTATTTGGAGGGCAAGTTTGTTAGGATGATATCTATGAGGGTACCCGAGTTTACGGAATTGGGGTGGTACCTGGTAGGTTCATTGATAATTTGTGTGAGATTGAGGGCATCAAGCTTAGATTGTAGGGTGGCTGGGGTTTTGAGCATGTTCAAATTTAGGTCGCCTAGCAGCACGAACTCTGAAGATAGATGGGGGGCAATCAGTTCACATATAGTGTCCAGAGCACAGCTGGGGGCAGAGGGTGGTCTATAGCAGGCGGCAACGGTGAGAGACTTGTTTTTAGAGAGGTGGATTTTTAAAAGTAGAAGTTCAAATTGTTTGGGAACAGACCTGGATAGTAAGACAGAACTCTGCAGGCAGTCTTTGCAGTAGATTGCAACACCGCCCCCTTTGGCCGTTCTATCTTGTCTGAAAATCTTGTAATTGGGGATGAAAATATCTGAGTTTTTGGTGGTCTTTCTAAGCCAGGATTCAGACACGGCTAAAACATCCGGGTTGGCAGAGTGTGCTAAAGCAGTGAACAAAACAAACTTAGGGAGGAGGCTTCTAATGTTAACATGCATGAAGCCAAGGCTATTACGGTTACAGAAGTCATCAAAAGAGAGCGCCTGGGGAATAGGAGTGGAGCCAGGTACTGCAGGGCCTGGATTCACCTCTACATCACCAGAGGAACAGAGGAGGAGTAGGATAAGGGTACGGCTAAAAGCTATGAGAATTGGTCGCCTAGAGCTACTGGAGCAGAGAGTAAGAGGAGGTTTCTGGGGGCGATAAAATAGTTTAAAGGAATAATGTACAGACAAAGGTATGGTAGGATGTGAATACAGTGGAGGTAGACCTAGGTATTGAGTGATGATGAGAGAGATATTGTCTCTAGAAACATCATTGAAACCAGGTGAAGTCATCGCATATGTGGGTGGTGGAACTGAGAGGTTGGATATGGTATAGTGAACAGGGCTAGAATCTCTACAGTGAAATAAGCCAATAAACATTAACCAGAACAGCAATGGACAAGGCATATTTACATTAAGGAGAGGCATGCTTAATCGGGTGATCAATAAGGGTT
>NW_027256478.1:0-8410 GCF_045679555.1 Salvelinus alpinus
TAAATCGTGTTTAATGCACTCTGTTAGTGAAATTTTTTGCAGTACTGCTTAAACTAGAGGATAGGAACCAATTTCAGCGAGTTTCAAGCATGAAATTGAAAAAAAACACTTTTCCTTAAACAAGCTCTAAATCGTGTTTAATGCACTCTGTTAGTGAAATTTTTTGCAGTACTGCTTAAACTAGAGGATAGGAACCAATTTCAGCGAGTTTCAAGCATGAAATTGAAAAAAAACACTTTTCCTTAAACAAGCTCTAAATCGTGTTTAATGCACTCTGTTAGTGAAATTTTTTGCAGTACTGCTTAAACTAGAGGATAGGAACCAATTTCAGCGAGTTTCAAGCATGAAATTGAAAAAAAACACTTTTCCTTAACCTTTCTAGAACCTCAACCCCGGATCCGGGATCACCCCCCACCCCCCACACACTGATTAGCATAGATAGCATAGCTTCAGAAGTAGATAGTAGCATCTAAATATCATTAAATCACAAGTCCAAGACACCAGATGAAAGATACAGATCTTGTGAATAAAGCCACCATTTCAGATTTTTAAAATGTTTTACAGGGAAGACAAAATATGTAAATCTATTAGCTAAACACGTTAGCAAAATACACCACTATTCTAACTCCATCAGTTTCTTACTCCTTCAGGTGCTATCACCAATTCGGCTCAACTAAGATATTGATAGCCACTAACCTATAGAAAAAACCTCATCAGATGACAGTCTGATAACATATTCATGGTATAGGATAGTTTTTGTTAGAAAAAAGTGCATATTTCAGGTAGAAATCACAGTTTACAATTGCACCGACCATCACAAATCGACTAGAATTACTAGATAGAGCAACGTGTATGACCAATTTACTCATCATAAAACATTTCATAAGAATAGACAAAGCATAGCAATGGAAAGACCCAGATCTTGTGATTCCAGACAATATTTCAGATTTTCTAAGCGTTTTACAGCGAAAACACAATAAATCGATAAGTTAGCATACTACATGTGAAAACGTTACCAGAGCATCGATTCCAGCCAAAGAGCGCTATAACGTAATCACCGCCAAAAGATATTAATTTTTTCACTAACCTTCTCAGAATTCTTCCGATGACACTCCTGTAACATCATTTTACAACATACATATACAGTTTGTTCGAAAAGGTGCATATTTAGCCATACAAAACCGTGGTTACACAATAAAAATACTAGGAAATCAAGCCTCAATATGTCTGACGTCATCTATCAGAGTGATCTAGTTTAATTAAAAGCTAATCATATACTTGACTAAAAAATACAGGGTTGACAGGAATCGAAAGACAAATTAGTTCTTAATGCAACCGCTGATTTACATTTTTAAAATTATCCTTACTTTTCAATACAGGGTTGGCCAAGTGAAGCTATACCAAACAAAATGGCGATATATGCGTTTAAAATATTTCGACAGAAACACGGTTTATCATATTAAATATTGCTTACTTTGAGCTGATCTTCCATCATATTCTTGGGCAATGTATCCTTTCTATGTTATAAACGTCTTTTGGTCGATAGATGTCCTCTGTCCTTCGAAATGTCCACTAACAACGACCGAGACCGCGAAACGTTCCCAAAGCTAGAAAGTGCACGACAAATAAATTCCTCAGAATCGCACTAAACGGATATAAATTGCTATAAAACGGTTCAAATTAACTACATTATGATGTTTTTAACAACTATAACGACTGAAAACATGACCGGAGAAATATAGCTGGTTAGAAAACGATTTGGAACGAGGCAGGTCCGATGGCCTTCACGCTTGAGGCGCACGTTGAGAAAGGGCGGTCTCTGTACATTTTGGTCATTTATAATGGCTGTGAACGTCCCATCGATTTCATTGAAAACGTGATGACGTACAGACACCCAGAGGAAGACGTAGGCAGTGTCGGTTTCTTCATAGCATTCACTGTGGCCTTATAAACAGACCCCAGATCAGAGGTAAAAATTTCTGAAATCTGAACCCTGTCATGAAAAGTGCTGTAAAAATTGTTCTGTACCACTCAGAGACAAAATTTCAACTCCTATAGAAACTATAGACTGTTTTCTATCCAATAATAACAATAATATGCATATTGTACGATCAAGAATTTAGCACGAGGCAGTTTAATTTGGAGACCCAAATATGCTAATGCGGAACAGCACCCCCTATAGTTGCAAGAAGTTAAACAAGCTCTAAATCGTGTTTAATGCACTCTGTTAGTGAAATTTTTTGCAGTACTGCTTAAACTAGAGGATAGGAACCAATTTCAGCGAGTTTCAAGCATGAAATTGAAAAAAAACACTTTTCCTTAAACAAGCTCTAAATCGTGTTTAATGCACTCTGTTAGTGAAATTTTTTGCAGTACTGCTTAAACTAGAGGATAGGAACCAATTTCAGCGAGTTTCAAGCATGAAATTGAAAAAAAACACTTTTCCTTAAACAAGCTCTAAATCGTGTTTAATGCACTCTGTTAGTGAAATTTTTTGCAGTACTGCTTAAACTAGAGGATAGGAACCAATTTCAGCGAGTTTCAAGCATGAAATTGAAAAAAAACACTTTTCCTTAAACAAGCTCTAAATCGTGTTTAATGCACTCTGTTAGTGAAATTTTTTGCAGTACTGCTTAAACTAGAGGATAGGAACCAATTTCAGCGAGTTTCAAGCATGAAATTGAAAAAAAACACTTTTCCTTAAACAAGCTCTAAATCGTGTTTAATGCACTCTGTTAGTGAAATTTTTTGCAGTACTGCTTAAACTAGAGGATAGGAACCAATTTCAGCGAGTTTCAAGCATGAAATTGAAAAAAAACACTTTTCCTTAAACAAGCTCTAAATCGTGTTTAATGCACTCTGTTAGTGAAATTTTTTGCAGTACTGCTTAAACTAGAGGATAGGAACCAATTTCAGCGAGTTTCAAGCATGAAATTGAAAAAAAACACTTTTCCTTAAACAAGCTCTAAATCGTGTTTAATGCACTCTGTTAGTGAAATTTTTTGCAGTACTGCTTAAACTAGAGGATAGGAACCAATTTCAGCGAGTTTCAAGCATGAAATTGAAAAAAAACACTTTTCCTTAAACAAGCTCTAAATCGTGTTTAATGCACTCTGTTAGTGAAATTTTTTGCAGTACTGCTTAAACTAGAGGATAGGAACCAATTTCAGCGAGTTTCAAGCATGAAATTGAAAAAAAACACTTTTCCTTAAACAAGCTCTAAATCGTGTTTAATGCACTCTGTTAGTGAAATTTTTTGCAGTACTGCTTAAACTAGAGGATAGGAACCAATTTCAGCGAGTTTCAAGCATGAAATTGAAAAAAAACACTTTTCCTTAAACAAGCTCTAAATCGTGTTTAATGCACTCTGTTAGTGAAATTTTTTGCAGTACTGCTTAAACTAGAGGATAGGAACCAATTTCAGCGAGTTTCAAGCATGAAATTGAAAAAAAACACTTTTCCTTAAACAAGCTCTAAATCGTGTTTAATGCACTCTGTTAGTGAAATTTTTTGCAGTACTGCTTAAACTAGAGGATAGGAACCAATTTCAGCGAGTTTCAAGCATGAAATTGAAAAAAAACACTTTTCCTTAAACAAGCTCTAAATCGTGTTTAATGCACTCTGTTAGTGAAATTTTTTGCAGTACTGCTTAAACTAGAGGATAGGAACCAATTTCAGCGAGTTTCAAGCATGAAATTGAAAAAAAACACTTTTCCTTAAACAAGCTCTAAATCGTGTTTAATGCACTCTGTTAGTGAAATTTTTTGCAGTACTGCTTAAACTAGAGGATAGGAACCAATTTCAGCGAGTTTCAAGCATGAAATTGAAAAAAAACACTTTTCCTTAAACAAGCTCTAAATCGTGTTTAATGCACTCTGTTAGTGAAATTTTTTGCAGTACTGCTTAAACTAGAGGATAGGAACCAATTTCAGCGAGTTTCAAGCATGAAATTGAAAAAAAACACTTTTCCTTAAACAAGCTCTAAATCGTGTTTAATGCACTCTGTTAGTGAAATTTTTTGCAGTACTGCTTAAACTAGAGGATAGGAACCAATTTCAGCGAGTTTCAAGCATGAAATTGAAAAAAAACACTTTTCCTTAAACAAGCTCTAAATCGTGTTTAATGCACTCTGTTAGTGAAATTTTTTGCAGTACTGCTTAAACTAGAGGATAGGAACCAATTTCAGCGAGTTTCAAGCATGAAATTGAAAAAAAACACTTTTCCTTAAACAAGCTCTAAATCGTGTTTAATGCACTCTGTTAGTGAAATTTTTTGCAGTACTGCTTAAACTAGAGGATAGGAACCAATTTCAGCGAGTTTCAAGCATGAAATTGAAAAAAAACACTTTTCCTTAAACAAGCTCTAAATCGTGTTTAATGCACTCTGTTAGTGAAATTTTTTGCAGTACTGCTTAAACTAGAGGATAGGAACCAATTTCAGCGAGTTTCAAGCATGAAATTGAAAAAAAACACTTTTCCTTAAACAAGCTCTAAATCGTGTTTAATGCACTCTGTTAGTGAAATTTTTTGCAGTACTGCTTAAACTAGAGGATAGGAACCAATTTCAGCGAGTTTCAAGCATGAAATTGAAAAAAAACACTTTTCCTTAAACAAGCTCTAAATCGTGTTTAATGCACTCTGTTAGTGAAATTTTTTGCAGTACTGCTTAAACTAGAGGATAGGAACCAATTTCAGCGAGTTTCAAGCATGAAATTGAAAAAAAACACTTTTCCTTAAACAAGCTCTAAATCGTGTTTAATGCACTCTGTTAGTGAAATTTTTTGCAGTACTGCTTAAACTAGAGGATAGGAACCAATTTCAGCGAGTTTCAAGCATGAAATTGAAAAAAAACACTTTTCCTTAAACAAGCTCTAAATCGTGTTTAATGCACTCTGTTAGTGAAATTTTTTGCAGTACTGCTTAAACTAGAGGATAGGAACCAATTTCAGCGAGTTTCAAGCATGAAATTGAAAAAAAACACTTTTCCTTAAACAAGCTCTAAATCGTGTTTAATGCACTCTGTTAGTGAAATTTTTTGCAGTACTGCTTAAACTAGAGGATAGGAACCAATTTCAGCGAGTTTCAAGCATGAAATTGAAAAAAAACACTTTTCCTTAAACAAGCTCTAAATCGTGTTTAATGCACTCTGTTAGTGAAATTTTTTGCAGTACTGCTTAAACTAGAGGATAGGAACCAATTTCAGCGAGTTTCAAGCATGAAATTGAAAAAAAACACTTTTCCTTAAACAAGCTCTAAATCGTGTTTAATGCACTCTGTTAGTGAAATTTTTTGCAGTACTGCTTAAACTAGAGGATAGGAACCAATTTCAGCGAGTTTCAAGCATGAAATTGAAAAAAAACACTTTTCCTTAAACAAGCTCTAAATCGTGTTTAATGCACTCTGTTAGTGAAATTTTTTGCAGTACTGCTTAAACTAGAGGATAGGAACCAATTTCAGCGAGTTTCAAGCATGAAATTGAAAAAAAACACTTTTCCTTAAACAAGCTCTAAATCGTGTTTAATGCACTCTGTTAGTGAAATTTTTTGCAGTACTGCTTAAACTAGAGGATAGGAACCAATTTCAGCGAGTTTCAAGCATGAAATTGAAAAAAAACACTTTTCCTTAAACAAGCTCTAAATCGTGTTTAATGCACTCTGTTAGTGAAATTTTTTGCAGTACTGCTTAAACTAGAGGATAGGAACCAATTTCAGCGAGTTTCAAGCATGAAATTGAAAAAAAACACTTTTCCTTAAACAAGCTCTAAATCGTGTTTAATGCACTCTGTTAGTGAAATTTTTTGCAGTACTGCTTAAACTAGAGGATAGGAACCAATTTCAGCGAGTTTCAAGCATGAAATTGAAAAAAAACACTTTTCCTTAAACAAGCTCTAAATCGTGTTTAATGCACTCTGTTAGTGAAATTTTTTGCAGTACTGCTTAAACTAGAGGATAGGAACCAATTTCAGCGAGTTTCAAGCATGAAATTGAAAAAAAACACTTTTCCTTAAACAAGCTCTAAATCGTGTTTAATGCACTCTGTTAGTGAAATTTTTTGCAGTACTGCTTAAACTAGAGGATAGGAACCAATTTCAGCGAGTTTCAAGCATGAAATTGAAAAAAAACACTTTTCCTTAAACAAGCTCTAAATCGTGTTTAATGCACTCTGTTAGTGAAATTTTTTGCAGTACTGCTTAAACTAGAGGATAGGAACCAATTTCAGCGAGTTTCAAGCATGAAATTGAAAAAAAACACTTTTCCTTAAACAAGCTCTAAATCGTGTTTAATGCACTCTGTTAGTGAAATTTTTTGCAGTACTGCTTAAACTAGAGGATAGGAACCAATTTCAGCGAGTTTCAAGCATGAAATTGAAAAAAAACACTTTTCCTTAAACAAGCTCTAAATCGTGTTTAATGCACTCTGTTAGTGAAATTTTTTGCAGTACTGCTTAAACTAGAGGATAGGAACCAATTTCAGCGAGTTTCAAGCATGAAATTGAAAAAAAACACTTTTCCTTAAACAAGCTCTAAATCGTGTTTAATGCACTCTGTTAGTGAAATTTTTTGCAGTACTGCTTAAACTAGAGGATAGGAACCAATTTCAGCGAGTTTCAAGCATGAAATTGAAAAAAAACACTTTTCCTTAAACAAGCTCTAAATCGTGTTTAATGCACTCTGTTAGTGAAATTTTTTGCAGTACTGCTTAAACTAGAGGATAGGAACCAATTTCAGCGAGTTTCAAGCATGAAATTGAAAAAAAACACTTTTCCTTAAACAAGCTCTAAATCGTGTTTAATGCACTCTGTTAGTGAAATTTTTTGCAGTACTGCTTAAACTAGAGGATAGGAACCAATTTCAGCGAGTTTCAAGCATGAAATTGAAAAAAAAACACTTTTCCTTAAACAAGCTCTAAATCGTGTTTAATGCACTCTGTTAGTGAAATTTTTTGCAGTACTGCTTAAACTAGAGGATAGGAACCAATTTCAGCGAGTTTCAAGCATGAAATTGAAAAAAAACACTTTTCCTTAAACAAGCTCTAAATCGTGTTTAATGCACTCTGTTAGTGAAATTTTTTGCAGTACTGCTTAAACTAGAGGATAGGAACCAATTTCAGCGAGTTTCAAGCATGAAATTGAAAAAAAACACTTTTCCTTAAACAAGCTCTAAATCGTGTTTAATGCACTCTGTTAGTGAAATTTTTTGCAGTACTGCTTAAACTAGAGGATAGGAACCAATTTCAGCGAGTTTCAAGCATGAAATTGAAAAAAAACACTTTTCCTTAAACAAGCTCTAAATCGTGTTTAATGCACTCTGTTAGTGAAATTTTTTGCAGTACTGCTTAAACTAGAGGATAGGAACCAATTTCAGCGAGTTTCAAGCATGAAATTGAAAAAAAACACTTTTCCTTAAACAAGCTCTAAATCGTGTTTAATGCACTCTGTTAGTGAAATTTTTTGCAGTACTGCTTAAACTAGAGGATAGGAACCAATTTCAGCGAGTTTCAAGCATGAAATTGAAAAAAAACACTTTTCCTTAAACAAGCTCTAAATCGTGTTTAATGCACTCTGTTAGTGAAATTTTTTGCAGTACTGCTTAAACTAGAGGATAGGAACCAATTTCAGCGAGTTTCAAGCATGAAATTGAAAAAAAACACTTTTCCTTAAACAAGCTCTAAATCGTGTTTAATGCACTCTGTTAGTGAAATTTTTTGCAGTACTGCTTAAACTAGAGGATAGGAACCAATTTCAGCGAGTTTCAAGCATGAAATTGAAAAAAAACACTTTTCCTTAAACAAGCTCTAAATCGTGTTTAATGCACTCTGTTAGTGAAATTTTTTGCAGTACTGCTTAAACTAGAGGATAGGAACCAATTTCAGCGAGTTTCAAGCATGAAATTGAAAAAAAACACTTTTCCTTAAACAAGCTCTAAATCGTGTTTAATGCACTCTGTTAGTGAAATTTTTTGCAGTACTGCTTAAACTAGAGGATAGGAACCAATTTCAGCGAGTTTCAAGCATGAAATTGAAAAAAAACACTTTTCCTTAAACAAGCTCTAAATCGTGTTTAATGCACTCTGTTAGTGAAATTTTTTGCAGTACTGCTTAAACTAGAGGATAGGAACCAATTTCAGCGAGTTTCAAGCATGAAATTGAAAAAAAACACTTTTCCTTAAACAAGCTCTAAATCGTGTTTAATGCACTCTGTTAGTGAAATTTTTTGCAGTACTGCTTAAACTAGAGGATAGGAACCAATTTCAGCGAGTTTCAAGCATGAAATTGAAAAAAAACACTTTTCCTTAAACAAGCTCTAAATCGTGTTTAATGCACTCTGTTAGTGAAATTTTTTGCAGTACTGCTTAAACTAGAGGATAGGAACCAATTTCAGCGAGTTTCAAGCATGAAATTGAAAAAAAACAC
>NW_027256479.1:0-8409 GCF_045679555.1 Salvelinus alpinus
TCAATGAAGCCGATATTGGTTTCAGCTATATAGTTATTGAAACGATTACCGTTTGAAACAATAAAACAATATGGCAAATGACTTAAAGCCTATTTTTTATGTAACCTTTATTTAACTAGGCAAGTCAGTTAATAACAAATTCTTCTTTACAAAACGAAAGGTTGCAAGATCGAATCCCCGAGCTGACAAGGTACAAATCTGTTGTTCTGCCCCTGAACAAGGCAGTTAACCCACTGTTCCTAGGCTGCCATTGAAAATAAGAATTTGTTCTTAACTGACTTGCCTAGTTAAATAAAGGTAAAATGACGGCCTACACCGGCCAAACTCGGACGACGCTGGGCCAATTGTGCGCCGCCCTATGGGACTCCCTATCACGGCCGGATGTGATACAGCCTGGATTCGAACCAGGTACTATAGTGACGCCTCTTGAGATACAGTGCCTTAGACCGCTTCGCCACTCGGGAGCCCAAAATGTAAAAAGTGTGCACATGTGTGTTCGCATCGGTAGGCTAAGTAACTGAAATGCATCAAAAAAGTAATGACACTATCAGGGAAGCTCATCAGGTTGGCTAGAGGACTAATGTGGAGAAGATCTGCGTTGCTTTCAGTTGCTAGACGAATAATCATGAGAACTTACCTCAATTTAGATAACATGTCCCAGTCTAATTGTAACATGTCCCAGTCTAATTGTAACATGTCCCAGTCTAATTGTTACATGTCCCAGTCTAATTGTAACATGTCCCAGTCCAATTGTAACATGTCCCAGTCTAATTGCAACATGTCCCAGTCTAATTGTAACATGCCCCAGTCTAATTGTAACATGTCCCAGTCTAATTGTAACATGTCCCAGTCTAATTGTAACATGTCCCAGTCTAATTGTAACATGTCCCAGTCTAATTGTAACATGTCCCAGTCTAATTGTAACATGTCCCAGTCTAATTGTAACATGTCCCAGTCTAATTGTAACATGTCCCAGTCTAATTGTAACATGTCCCAGTCTAATTGTAACATGCCCCAGTCTAATTGTAACATGTCCCAGTCTAATTGTAACATGTCCCAGTCTAATTGTAACATGTCCCAGTCTAATTGTAACATGTCCCAGTCTAATTGTAACATGTCCCAGTCTAATTGTAACATGTCCCAGTCTAATTGTAACATGTCCCAGTCTAATTGTAACATGTCCCAGTGTAATTGTAACATGTCCCAGTCTAATTGTAACATGTCCCAGTCTAATTGTAACATGTCCCAGTCTAATTGTAACATGTCCCAGTCTAATTGTAACATTTCCCAGTGTAATTGTAACATGTCCCAGTCTAATTGTAACATGTCCCAGTCTAATTGTAACATGTCCCAGTCTAATTGTAACATGTCCCAGTCTAATTGTAACATGTCCCAGTCTAATTGTAACATGTCCCAGTCTAATTGTAACATGTCCCAGTCTAATTGTAACATGTCCCAGTCCAATTGTAACATGTCCCAGTCTAATTGTAACATGTCCCAGTCTAATTGTAACATGTCCCAGTCTAATTGTAACATGTCCCAGTCTAATTGTAACATGTCCCAGTCTAATTGTAACATGTCCCAGTCTAATTGTAACATGTTCCAGTCTAATTGTAACATGTCCCAGTCTAATTGTAACGGAGATTCAGTGAAAACAAAAATCTGACGATTTGATTCTCAAAGCAGCGCAATGACGCTGTCCCAATCAAAACGGTGCTGGAATGCTAAATACAACGCATCATCCAAATTGCACGATTGCCTACACATACTATAAGTGGCTAAATGAACATGTTATCTTTTTTAAATCCTAAAACACCAAATTAGGACTACTTTATTATAAATTAGGTCATCATCACTGTCAATCCCGAATGATAATTCTACACGTTTTAAAGGTGAAACGTCCATGCTACATGCAGTCAACCATTTGATCCCAATCAGTTTCATGGGAATATGTATTTCGTTCTTCTTGAGTGATGTAAATAAGAGTGGCTAACCGGACTAACTAATCCCATTTAGAGCAGATAGAGATAAACAAAACCACATTTCAGCACAATCACCCTAAATTGTCATAAGAAATGACATTGTGTTTTTGGTATAACAGTAGCCTGACCTTATCATGCTATTAAATTCAGTTTGTTATGTAGATGACTAATTAATCATCTTGTGATCTTGTGAACAGCACCATTGAGAAGTGGCGGAGCGACGCCCTGCTGTGCAGCCGCAGCTACACCCTGATTATAGCAGTCGGAAGACTTCGGGAGTTTCATGTAACCACCGCTCTATGAACTAAGTGGCGCATTCAGGTGACTACAGTTGGGCTCCGGAGCATCTCAATGCTTAAGGCATCACGACAGACACCCTGGTTCGAATCCAGGCTGTATCACAACCAGCGGTGATTGGGAGTCCCATAGGGCGGCGCACAATTGTCGTCCGTTTGGCCGTCATTGTAAATAACAATTTGTTCTTAACTGACGTGACTAGTTAAATAAGGGGTAAATAAAAATAAAAAATCGACTACCATTTTTTTTACACCATTGCAGCAGCGCAAAAGAATCGGGGATGACCCAAAATCATTCGTGGCTAAAGCTCCGAAAGCCAGGTCCTGGTGATGTCCATGCTACAGCAATAGACATTTGTTTTCTGAACAGTTTTTTTTATTTTTTTTATTTCACCTTTATTTAACCAGGTAGGCTAGTTGAGAACAGGTTCTCATTTGCAACTGCGACCTGGCCAAGATAAAGCAAAGCAGTGTGAACAGACAACACAGAGTTACACATGGAGTAAACAATAAACAAGTCAATAACATGGTAGAAAAAAAAGAGAATCTATATACAATGTGTGCAAAAGGCATGAGGTAGGCAATAAATCGAATAATTACAATTTAGCAGATTAACACTGGAGTGATAAATCATCAGATGATCATGTGCAAGAAGAGATACTGGTGTGCAAAAGAGCAGAAAAGTAAATAAATAAAAGCAGTATGGGGGGTGAGGTAGGTAAATTGGGTGGGTAGTTTACAGATGGACTATGTACAGCTGCAGCGATCGGTTAGCTGCTCGGATAGCAGATTTTTAAAGTTGTTGAGGGAGATAAAAGTCTCCAACTTCAGAGATTTTTGCAATTCGTTCCAGTCGCAGGCAGCAGAGAACTGGAAGGAAAGGCGTCCAAATGAGGTTTTGGCTTTAGGGATGATCAGTGAGATACACCTGCTGGAGCGCGTGCTGCGGGTGGGTGTAGCCATCGTGACCAGTGAACTGAGATAAGGCGGCACTTTACCTAGCATAGCCTTGTAGATGACCTGGAGCCAGTGGGTCTGACGACGAACATGTAGCGAGGGCCAGCCGACTAGGGCATACAGGTCGCAGTGGTGGGTCGTATAAGGTGCTTTAGTAACAAAACGAATGGCACTGTGATAAACTGCATCCAGTTTGCTGAGTAGAGTATTGGAAGCTATTTTGTAGATGACATCGCCGAAGTCGAGGATCGGTAGGATAGTCAGTTTTACTAGGGTAAGTTTGGCGGCGTGAGTGAAGGAGGCTTTGTTGCGGAATAGAAAGCCGATTCTTGATTTGATTTTGGATTGGAGATGTTTGATATGAGTCTGGAAGGAGAGTTTGCAGTCTAGCCAGACACCTAGGTACTTATAGATGTCCACATATTCTAGGTCGGAACCGTCCAGGGTGGTGATGCTAGTCGGGCGTGCGGGTGCAGGCAGCGAACGGTTGAAAAGCATGCATTTGGTTTTACTAGCGTTTAAGAGCAGTTGGAGGCCACGGAAGGAGTGTTGTATGGCATTGAAGCTCGTTTGGAGGTTAGATAGCACAGTGTCCAAGGAAGGGCCGGAAGTATATAGAATGGTGTCGTCTGCGTAGAGGTGGATCAGGGAATCGCCCGCAGCAAGAGCAACATCATTGATGTATACAGAGAAAAGAGTCGGCCCGAGAATTGAACCCTGTGGTACCCCATAGAGACTGCCAGAGGACCGGACAACATGCCCTCCGATTTGACACACTGAACTCTGTCTGCAAAGTAGTTGGTGAACCAGGCAAGGCAGTCATTAGAAAAACCGAGGCTACTGAGTCTGCCGATAAGAATATGGTGATTGACAGAGTCGAAAGCCTTGGCCAGGTCGATGAAGACGGCTGCACAGTAATGTCTTTTATCGATGGCGGTTATGATATCGTTTAGTACCTTGAGCGTGGCTGAGGTGCACCCGTGACCGGCTCGGAAACCGGATTGCACAGCGGAGAAGGTACGGTGGGATTCGAGATGGTCAGTGATCTGTTTGTTGACTTGGCTTTCGAAGACCTTAGATAGGCAGGGCAGGATGGATATAGGTCTGTAACAGTTTGGGTCCAGGGTGTCTCCCCCTTTGAAGAGGGGGATGACCGCGGCAGCTTTCCAATCCTTGGGGATCTCAGATGATACGAAGGAGAGGTTGAACAGGCTGGTAATAGGGGGTGCGACAATGGCGGCGGACAGTTTCAGAAATAGGGGGTCCAGATTGTCAAGCCCAGCTGATTTGTATGGGTCCAGGTTTTCCAGCTCTTTCAGAACATCTGCTATCTGGATTTGGGTAAAGGAGAAGCTGGGGAGGCTTGGGCGAGTAGCAGCGGGGGGGGCGGGGCTGTTGGCCAAGGTTGGAGTCGCCAGGAGGAAGGCATGGCCAGCCATTGAGAAATGCTTGTTGAAGTCTTCGATTATCACGGATTTATCGGTGGTGACCGTGTTACCTAGCCTCAGTGCAGTGGGCAGCTGGGAGGAGGTGCTCTTGTTCTCCATGGACTTTACAGTATCCCAGAACTTTTTGGAGTTAGAGCTACAGGATGCAAATTTCTGCTTGAAAAAGCTGGCCTTTGCTTTCCTGACTGACTGCGTGTATTGGTTCCTGACTTCCCTGAACAGTTGCATATCGCGGGGGCTCTTCGATGCTATTGCAGTTCGCCACAGGATGTTTTTGTGCTGGTCGAGGGCAGTCAGGTCTGGAGTGAACCAAGGGCTATATCTGTTCTTGGTTCTGCATTTTTTGAACGGAGCATGCTTGTCTAATATGGTGAGGAAGTAACATTTAAAGAATGACCAGGCATCCTCAACTGACGGGATGAGGTCAATATCCTTCCAGGGTACCCGGGCCAGGTCGATTAGAAAGGCCTGCTCGCAGAAGTGTTTTAGGGAGCGTTTGACAGTGATGAGGGGTGGTCGTTTGACCGCGGACCCGTGGCGGATACAGGCAATGAGGCAGTGATCGCTGAGATCTTGATTGAAGACAGCAGAGGTGTATTTGGAGGGCAGGTTGGTCAGGATAATGTCTATTAGGGTGCCCATGTTTACGGATTTAGGGTTGTACCTGGTGGGTTCCTTGATGATTTGTGTGAGATTGAGGGCATCAAGCTTGGATTGTAGGACTGCCGGGGTGTTAAGCATATCCCAGTTTAGGTCACCTAACAGAACAAACTCTGAAGCTAGATGGGGAGCGATCAATTCACAGATGGTGTCCAGGGCACAGCTGGGAGCTGAGGGGGGTCGGTAGCAGGCGGCAACAGTGAGAGACTTATTTCTGGAGAGATTCATTTTTAAAATTAGAAGTTCGAACTGTTTGGGCATAGACCTGGAAAGTATGACAGAACTTTGCAGGCTATCTCTGCAGTAGATTGCAACACCTCCCCCTTTGGCAGTTCTATCTTGACGGAAAGTGTTATAGTTGGGTATGGAAATCTCAGAATTTTTGGTGGCCTTCCTAAGCCAGGATTCGGACACGGCAAGGACATCAGGGTTGGCAGAGTGTGCTAAAGCGGTGAGTAAGGCAAACTTAGGGAGGAGGCTTCTGATGTTGACATGCATGAGGCCAAGGCTTTTTCGATCACAGAAGTCAACAAATGAGGGTGACTGGGGACATGCAGGGCCTGGGTTTACCTCCACATCACCCGAGGAACAGAGGAGTAGTAGGATGAGGGTGCGGCTAAAGGCTATCAAAACTGGTCGCCTAGAGCGTTGGGGACAAAGAATAAAAGGAGCAGATTTATGGGCGTGGTAGAATAGATTCTGGGCATAATGTGCAGACAGGGGTATGGTGGGGCGTGGGTACAGCGGAGGCAAGCCCAGGCACTGGGTGATGATAAGAGAGGTTGTATCTCTGGACATGCTGGTCTCAATGGGTGAGGTCACCGCATGTGTGGGGGGTGGGACAAAGGAGGTATCAGAGGTACGGAGAGTGGAACTACAGGGTCCATTGCAAACCAAAACAATGATAATGATAACTAGCCTGAACAACAGTATGCAAGGCATATTGATATTTGAGAGAGACATACAATAAGGCATAAAGTGATTGCAGGTCTTGATTGGGAGAGCTAGCTAAAACAACAGGTAAGATAACAGCAGCAATAACAGGGTGCTAGTCTAACACAGCAACAACAGGTAAAAATGGCGACGACTAGGCAGAGAGGGTCGGATTAACTACACACAGATCCTGAGTTAAAGCACAGAGCCGACAGATAAAACACAAATAAACAGAATGGAGTACCGTGAATTAATGGACAGTCAAGCATGCATCAGCTATGTAGCCAAGTGATCATAGTGTCCAGGGGGCAGCCATAGATGGAGCAGGGAGGCCTCCACTAAACTAGCACGCGGCGTTTAAAGTTAGTAGCCCGGGGGGTGGTCTGCTCAGACGGAGGGGGTCTGCTCAGACGTGGTCGTGTCGACAGAGAATCCAAGCCGGATGGCGATGGCGAAAGAGAGGTTGTGAATTGTAGAATTGTGTTTGCTAACTGGTGCTAGCTTCGTGGCAGTGGCGCTAGCTGCGCTAGCTGCAAGCTAGCTGTGAGGATCAGAAGTAGTGGCTCAGGGATTACGGCAGGAATCCGGCGTTGTTGTCGAGAGACAGTCCGATGCTGGTAAATTGGTGAGTAATATACAGGCTAATAACAGGGCTGGTGTCTGTGCAGAAGGTAAAAGCAGCTAGCAGCGGCAAAAAATGGCTAAATTAGCTTGTAGCTGATTTAGACCAGTTGTGATGGATTGGCAGGGCTCTGTGTCGGCAAAAAAGGTCCAGGCCAATTGGCAAAATATGTATTGTAGCACAAGAATTAGCCGGAGGACCTCTTCGGCTAGCCGGGAGATTGGCCTAGCTCGAGGCTAGCTCAAGGCTAACTGTTGCTTGCTTCGGGACAGAGACGTTAGCCAGGAGTAGCCACTCAGATTGCAGCTAGCTATCTGATCCGGTGTAAAGGTCCAGAGCTTGCGGTAGTAATCTGGAGATTTGGTAGAGAAAAAGCAGTCCGATATTCTCTGGGTTGATATCGCGCTGTGCAGACTGGCATGTATTGACCAAGCTGAGGCTGGCTGGTGTCCGAGTTAACGGTAAAGACCACTAGCAGTGACTAACTGATAACTAGCTAGTAGTTAGTTAGCTGGCTAGCTTCTGATGGGGGTTCCGGTTCTAAAGTATAAAAATAGCAGATCCGTACCACATTGGGTGTTGGGGGTTGCAGGAGAGTATATTCAGTCCGTAGATGGAAAGTGAGATTAAAATATAAACGGAAAAAACGAGGAAAACGATTATTTACACGGGACAAGACAAAACACACTTCCGACTGCTACGCCAAATACTCCGTGATTGTATTTTTAAATATTGCGATATGCCTGGCTGGGTTTTAAATATTGCGATATGCCTGGCTGGGTCTCTGCTTTTCACTGACAGTCAAAACTCAACAATCATCATCTATTTGTCATTTGTAGCGAGCGGTGCCCAAATTCCTGACCGTAGGCTATGCGATTTAAAATAATCCAGTTAAAAAAATAAAAATAAAAGCTAATGATCCTCTGTGGCCAAATCATGCTTTCTGGTGTAGTAGTTTTTTTATTTTATTTAGCTAATTAGGCTATATCATTTTAATTCAATTTACTTTAGGGAAAGCTTAACCGTAGGGCCACGCCGCCTATGCATTTTAATGTGGCAGAAACACAACCAGTCCAACACAGTCTCACATTCGATTAAATAAAGACAATATATATATAACCTCTTATGGTTAAAAAAAGACAAAATATCTATATATTCATAACGTAAAATAAATAAATACAGGCGATCGCGTCTATGGTTGTTGCAACGGCTTGTGTGTCGCCTACTGGTTAAATTCGTGTCTTTTCGCACGAATTAAGTAGCACAGAAATTCTTGTATTTTCAAACGAATTGAACCACCCCAAAAATGCACAAAAACGCACGAAATCTGCTTAAATACATTTTGTACATATATGCGCGAATTGAATGTGAGGCTGGGCTGACCAGTCACGATCAGATTGTCAAACAAGACGCTCCTGTAGACTACCCGCATACATTACATTTGTCCACTCACAAAATAATGTCGGCATCCAAATCTCAACAGTGCACCGTGCATCCGCAATTTGATGAAT
>NW_027256480.1:0-8385 GCF_045679555.1 Salvelinus alpinus
CTCTCTCCAGATGAAATCTCGCGTCTTGTGACGGCCGGCCGCCCAACAACCTGCCCGCTTGACCCTATCCCCTCCTCTCTTCTCCAGACCATTTCCGGAGACCTTCTCCCTTACCTCACCTCGCTCATCAACTCATCCTTGACCGCTGGCTACGTCCCTTCCGTCTTCAAGAGAGCGAGAGTTGCACCCCTTCTGAAAAAACCTACACTCGATCCCTCCGATGTCAACAACTACAGACCAGTATCCCTTCTTTCTTTTCTCTCCAAAACTCTTGAACGTGCCGTCCTTGGCCAGCTCTCCTGCTATCTCTCTCAGAATGACCTTCTTGATCCAAATCAGTCAGGTTTCAAGACTAGTCATTCAACTGAGACTGCTCTTCTCTGTGTCACGGAGGCGCTCCGCACTGCTAAAGCTAACTCTCTCTCCTCTGCTCTCATCCTTCTAGACCTATCGGCTGCCTTTGATACTGTGAACCATCAGATCCTCCTCTCCACCCTCTCCGAGCTGGGCATCTCCGGCGCGGCCCACGCTTGGATTGCGTCCTACCTGACAGGTCGCTCCTACCAGGTGGCGTGGCGAGAATCTGTCTCCGCACCACGTGCTCTCACCACTGGTGTCCCCCAGGGCTCTGTTCTAGGCCCTCTCCTATTCTCGCTATACACCAAGTCACTTGGCTCTGTCATATCCTCACATGGTCTCTCCTATCATTGCTATGCAGACGACACACAATTAATCTTCTCCTTTCCCCCCTCTGATAACCAGGTGGTGAATCGCATCTCTGCATGTCTGGCAGACATATCAGTGTGGATGACGGATCACCACCTCAAGCTGAACCTCGGCAAGACGGAGCTGCTCTTCCTCCCGGGGAAGGACTGCCCGTTCCATGATCTCGCCATCACGGTTGACAACTCCATTGTGTCCTCCTCCCAGAGTGCTAAGAACCTTGGCGTGATCCTGGACAACACCCTGTCGTTCTCAACTAACATCAAGGCGGTGACCCGTTCCTGTAGGTTCATGCTCTACAACATTCGCAGAGTACGACCCTGCCTCACGCAGGAAGCGGCGCAGGTCCTAATCCAGGCACTTGTCATCTCCCGTCTGGATTACTGCAACTCGCTGTTGGCTGGGCTCCCTGCCTGTGCCATTAAACCCCTACAACTCATCCAGAACGCCGCAGCCCGTCTGGTGTTCAACTTTCCCAAGTTCTCTCACGTCACCCCGCTCCTCCGCTCTCTCCACTGGCTTCCAGTTGAAGCTCGCATCCGCTACAAGACCATGGTGCTTGCCTACGGAGCTGTGAGGGGAACGGCACCTCCGTACCTTCAGGCTCTGATCAGGCCCTACACCCAAACAAGGGCACTGCGTTCATCCACCTCTGGCCTGCTCGCCTCCCTACCTCTGAGGAAGTACAGTTCCCGCTCAGCCCAGTCAAAACTGTTCGCTGCTCTGGCACCCCAATGGTGGAACAAACTCCCTCACGACGCCAGGTCAGCGGAGTCAATCACCACCTTCCGGAGACACCTGAAACCCCACCTCTTTAAGGAATACCTAGGATAGGATAAAGTAATCCTTCTAACCCCCCCCCCTTAAAAGAGTTAGATGCACTATTGTAAAGTGGTTGTTCCACTGGATATCATAAGGTGAATGCACCAATTTGTAAGTCGCTCTGGATAAGAGCGTCTGCTAAATGACTTAAATGTAAATGTAAATGTAAACTTGACTCTCTCCATCCTGGTCCAGAGGGGTGCTGAAATACATTGGGTCTATCACAACTCAGGATATGACCCATATGCAGACATGGGAGGCAGATTGTACAGTTCTCAGATTATTTATTAATAACACGGGGAAGGCAAATGGCAGGCAGAGGTTCGTGATCAGGTCAGAGTCAGGCAGGTACAGGACAGCAGGCAGGCTCGGGGTCAGGGCAGGCAGAGGTTCGTAATCAGGTCAGAGTCAAGCAGGTACAGGACGGCAGGCAGAATGGTCAGAACCAGGAATAACTAGGAAACAGAACTAGAGCAACAGGAAGGCGGGAAAGACCGCTGGTAAGACCTGACCAGACGAACTGGCAACAGACAAACATAGAACACATGTATAAATACACAGGGGATAATGGGAAGATGGGCGATACCTGGAGGGGGTGGAGACAAGCACAAAGACAGGTAAAACAGATCAGGGTGTGACAGGGTCCTTAGGGCAGAGAAAACAAATCTACTGTATTACCTTACTTATACCTTTTTAAAGATTTCATCATTTTAAGATTCAAGCATTTATATCATGAAGACAAAAACGCTGCACCTTTCTCTATAGCTATAGAGAAAGGTGCGTGATTTTACCCACGCACCGCTACTGAACTCATTACAGGCAGTGGAGGCTCCTCAGAGGAGGATGGGGAGGACCATTCTCCTCAGTGAAATTTCATAAAAAGAAAAATTGTGAAACATTAAAACTATACTCATACTGTATGTCACCAAATAATTGATTAAAATGCACTGTTTTTGTCACGCCCTGATCTGTTTCACCTGTCCTTGTGCTTGTCTCCACCCCCCTCCAGGTGTCGCCCATCTTCTCCATTATCCCCTGTGTATTTATATCTGAGTTTTCTGTCTGTCTGTGCAAGTTTGTCTTGTTTGCCAAATCAACCTGCGGTTTTCTCCTAGCGCCTGGTTTTCTACAATCTCTCTTTTTTTCTCGTCCTCCTGGTTCTGACCCTTGCCTGTCGTGACTCTAAGCCCTCCTGCCTGCCACCCTGTACTGTTTTGGACTCTGACCTGGTTATGAACTCTTGCCTGTCCCCAACCTGCCTTTTGCCAACCCCTTGGAGTATAATAAATATCAGAGTTCAAACCATCTGCTTCCCGTGTCTGCATCTGGGTCTCGCCTTGTGTCGTTACAGTTTTGCAATGAAGGTCTACAGTAACTTCAACAGCACTGTCTTGGGTAGCACCATGGTGTAGCCGGAGGACAGCTAGCTTCCGTCCTCCTCTGGCTACATTGACTTCAATACGAAACCTAGGAGACTTGTAGGCCTCACCCCCTTCCATAGACATACATGGTAATTATGACCACTTCCGGAGGACGTCCTCCAACCAATCAACTGACATGTTGTCCATCCAATCATAGAATTAGGATCAGAGAATGAACTTATTGTAGCTAGCTAGCTACCAGCAGGAGTGTGCAGTTTTCTCCGCCAGAGTGGTAGAATGGCCAACGCTGCCGAAAATGTGGGCGTTTTGTTCTCTGGGGTACACGGGTAAGGTGCGAATTAAAAGCGAGGGTCGACATCTGCCTGAGATCAGTTTCATTAAGACATGAAAAGGTGAGGGCGTTCAATACTAACTCGAATCAAAAGTATAGCTGGTGAACAGGGAGCCTTTCATCAGGCCGCCCGTACTGCTGGCCTTACCTGCTTTTTAGAAAGTCTGAGCCTTGGTTGAAAGGTGGGTGCAGTGACCTGAAGATAGGGCTGGGCGGTATACAGTATTTTACTATATACCGGTATTGATGCACGGACCGGTTTGGGTTTTTACTTTACCTTCTATAACGGTATTTGAATGTTTGGTTTGTTAAATGTGATACGCCGTGTGTAACGTCCATTTAAAAATAGTTTACTCCGCTACTTGAGTCTCCTCTTTCTCTCCATGCCGCTTTCCACATAGACCTAGTCCCACCCCGTCACTCAAGGATCGCATTTGTTGTTGCTTGACCAGGAGACACTTTCGGTCAGTCTGCATGGTCAATGCATCACATGCAACGATGTTGTTTCCAATTTTATCTTAATATAAATCCACAAGCGTTCTATAACTACACTATAGTTTGTGTTTCTTACATCTGCAAACAGCTAGTTTGTATTTTCTTAGCAAGTTAAGCTAAATTGTGTTAGCTGGCTAATGCAAGTACTGAGTCAGAGCAAACGTAGCTAGCTAATACAGCCTGTTACCAGTGCTGATGGAGGCCTAAATCAGCATGTTGTTTGTGCAACAGTATCTTCTAAATCAAAGAGGAATAGGCGAAGCATGAATATGTTGGCTACATGAATAAAGATTTAATGTAGCCAAATATTATATGGTCCCCTAGGAAACACTGAACATCACTTTTGTTCCTAACCTGTCACAATAACTCGTCCATGGCATTTTCATTCGTTGTCATGTCAAACAACACTGTATTCAAAGTGCCCACTATTATTTATATTCTAACTATATAATTAGAATAAACATTCAATTTCCATGATTCCAAAAGTTCACCCAAGTGTTTTGATCTAAATCGCAATTGCAAAATTTGCTTAAAAATGATATTTTGGCCATATCGCCCAGCCCTACCTGAAGAACATTGATGGTTCAGCTAAACGAAAAAACAAAAGCAGGGAATGCAATAATTTTCTTTTAGGTGGGACACTACGATATGAAAAGTTCCGTTAACAAGAGCTTGCAGAGGTAATTGCACATTATGATGCTTTACTTGCTGAACATATGGAACTATCTTCAGGTATGTGGATGGTCAGGGCTTTATTTAGGAACGTTTCTTGGGCTACTTTAATGTGTCAAGTGGGCGAGATGCGCAATCTGTGTTTGACTTTATGAATTTTGAGATGTCTGAGTTTAAGTTCATAGAGAAACTCGTTGTCCAAATCTATGATGGCGCTGCTGTAATGGAATGTATCTGCTATTTGTATTTACAGCTAAGTCCCCTCCACTACTATTGTCAACTTTCTCTTGACATGAACTGAAGCCAAGTCTCATGTGCCTGCTCATCCACTGGCACATTGAATGTTTCCCCTCCAAGCATTGTGAGTACCCTATCAATTTTCTCTCATTACTGTATGTAGAGTCAATCACTTACAGTCACATTATTACACATCAATGATTTTACTCCTTGCTTGGACTAACTCATTCCTAGCTCTTTTGTCTAACTGTATAGTGTGTTGTCTTATAGTTTTTTTGGTCTTCCCAGTCAAATCCTGTCCTGCATTGGTCAAGCCTCTGAACACCTCAACTCATGCCTCATACCGTCATTCAATCACTGCTGTGATCCCTTTCCAAAATGGTGTAAGTAGACCTCTCATTCCCATTCCCCATAATATTGTATTTTAAATGTCTTTATTAAATCCTTTAGGTTAAAATAATTAGTCTTTGACACTTTGTCATCTCTGTGCGTTCCGCCCCTATACTGTGGGTCTCCCATCCTCCTAAATTGTTCTAGTCACCAGCCTCCACTGATTACAGGGTAGCCTACTCTGCTGACACTGACAAACATATCTATAAAAACGACATTGTCTGGTCCCTATAATAGGTCGACGAGAAGGGGAGACACAAATACAGTATGATGTCCATCCAAAAACAAACTTTTATGTGGCACTGACCCAACAATGATATAGAGTGAATATGAGTGCTCACCGGAGATATGACCGATGCCCTTTGCTGCATGGTGCCAGTAAGATAGGCTATAGCCTACTGTTCGCTAAATTAAGTTGAGAAGAGGAATAGGTATTTCCATTGTCTTCTCTTTACCATTTTCCCTCTAGCCATTTGCATTCCGAACTATTTTTTCCCGCGGTTGTATTTTGAATTATTGCAATATACCTGGCTTGGCCTCTACTTTTCACTGACTGTCGCAACAATCATCTATTTCAGGGATGGGGAAACTCCAGTCCTCCGGGGCCTGTAGGGTGTCACACATTTGACCCAGCCCCAGCTAACACAGTGGAGTTGTCCATCCCTGATCCACACCAAGGGGCTCGGGTTCCCGTCTAGAAGCACTGTTTCGACTGCTTCTATAGTCTTGCTTCAGTACTGCAGTTTAACTGACGCCCGGACCGGAAAGCAAATGTCCATACATTTACCTGGGAGATGTAAATTGGGTGGTTATTTTACCTGAAATGCATATGGTCCTCTTTTAACTGGTTCTTTGTAGAATTTTGAGCTGGAGTCATACAAAGCCGTGCTTCTCTACTCCAACGATGAATCCACAGATAAAAGAGGGAAAAAGTTTATTTTTAGTTAGTTATCTTTAATGAATCTCTCCTTGATTGTCTTTCAAGCATCCATGTGGGTTTGTATCTTCCTGATATCCAGTAAGGAGTGGACTTGCAGCGCCTCAAATAAAACCGAGTTCTATTTTAGCCCTAGGTTACGCATACACGAGCGCAAGCGGTGTGGGTGAAATGATTTGCACGCATACTTGGCAGGTGACAGAGTGGGCAGAATCTGGTTGAAAAGATGTCAGTCGCAAACTGGTTGAAAAATGAAGTTTTTATGAAGTCTTTTTCAAACCACCATATGACTAGGTCATAATTGTGACCTCTATCTGACCAAGCTGGTCATAATTCTGACCACTTTATTATGGGCTATATGATGTACTGGTCATAGTTAAAACCTCATAACCTGGTAATGACTACCTGACTACAGCTTATTACTCAGTGGTGTAAAGTACTTAAGTAAAAATACTTTTAAGTACTACTTAAGTCGTTTTTTGGGCTATCTGTACTTTACTTTACTATTTATATTTTTGAATACTTTTAATTTTACTTCACTATACATTCCTAAAGAAAATTATGTACTTTTTACTCCATACATTTTCCCTGACACTCAAAAGTACTAGTTACAATTGTAATGCTTATGTAGCAGTGTGATGTTGTTCCCCTAGATTATGCACAAGTTGCACACAAGGACCAATTCAAATAGGCCAGGTCAAGAGGGGATGTTAATAATTTGATAATAATTCAGTGTATTTTTTTTATTTAATTACAGCTGCATAGTTAATGTTTTTATTTGGTGTACAAACACTTTTTCATATCAATATTGTACATACATGTGATTGTAAAAGTTTTGTATATTTTGGTTTGGCCCATCGCGGGTTATCTGTATTTCCATACCCCCTTATTGTTCTCTTTTGCCTGACCTTCGGCTAGCAAGGAGCCTGAGAGCTAGGACTGCGCCAAGGGTTAACATAATGTGTGTTGTCTCTTTGTGTGCAGGGCAAATAAAAATAATTCAACTAGCAGACCTTCAGTTGTGGCAGCGTCCTAATTAAAAGTACACAACGCAGAACAAACCACGCTACACTTATCAGTACAGGAAAAAGGTCAAATTCACACACTTATCAAGATAATGTCCCTGGTCATCCCTACTGCCTCTGATCTGGTGGACTCACTAAACATAAATGCTTATTTTGCAAATTATGTTTGAGTGTTGCAGTGTGCCCTTGGCTTTCAAAAAATAAAATAGGAAATTGTGCCGTCTGGTTATAAGGAATTTGATGTTTAGCATTTACTTTTACTTTGTACTTTTACTCATGTATGAAAATGTAGTTCTTTTTCCACCACTGTACTTAAGTACATTTAAAATCTGATACTTTTACTCAAGTAGTATTTTACTGGGTTACTTTCACTTTTACTTGAGTAATTTCATATTAAAGCATCTTTACTTTCTCAAGAATGACAAGTGAGAACTTTTTCCACCTCTGTTATTACCTACTGTAAAAGGTATTGCAGAGGATAAAGTTGGCTATTGAAAACATTGTTCACTATTTTTCAATTTTTTTTCATAGGCACCAATTCAACTTAAAAGTGCAACATATTCTCACATTTAAAATATATCAAGCAATGGCAAAAACAAATCTACAGCACATTTTTTTTGCACATTTGCATACACTAATGGTTTCATAATTCACCCACAGACATTACATCCATAGAAAGACTGGGACACAGAGTGTATTAAAGGCCTCGCCCAATATTGGACTAAAGGAGCCTAACTTTACTCCTTACAGGCTGACTACACCGCTCGTGTACGTTGCAAAATAAATGTAGAAATCTATATTATTCAATTATTGCACCCACACTGCTCGTTCGTGCCAACGAGCGTCTGCGTTGCCAAGGGCTAAAATAGAAGTCAGTTCTATTTGTGACGCAGATCGCACTGCAAGTCCTGCCTCTCCCATCTCCTCATTGGTTTACAAAAGCAGGTACCCACGTGCCATCTCCTCATTGGTTATACCCATATGGGTGACAAAGATGAACGAGGTTAGTGGCGGTAAAGCAGCTAATTTATGAAAGTTGCCAATCACAATATAAAGTCAAGAGAAGAAAAAGCCTTGAAGGAGGAGAGATGACTAGAAACGATTCGGTTCACCGTTTTATGTGTTGATTAATTGTCAGAGTAGAGGACCTTGTACATTTCAGGTAAAATAACAACTCAATGTTTATATCCCAGGACATATTAGCAAGCAACAGCAAGCTAGCTAAATAGGACAAATTAGCTAGCAAGTGCAAGGTTCGGTGTTAGTCCAAGGACCTTACATGTTCTGTTTAAAGGGCGAATTGGCTCTGGTAGCCAAAAAAGCCAAACACTCCATCTAAACTTGAATTGATTCTCAATTGCGGTATGGTTC
>NW_027256481.1:0-8327 GCF_045679555.1 Salvelinus alpinus
TCAGCGGAAATAACAGAACCGAGAAATGTGACAGAGGAGACATGAAAGGCGCACTTCTCAGCCTTCACGTAGAGACAATTCTCTAAAAGGCGCTGGAGTACACGTCGAACGTGCTGAACATGAATCTCGAGTGACGGTGAAAAAATCAGGATATCGTCAAGGTAAACGAAAACAAAGATGTTCAGCATGTCTCTCAGTACATCATTAACCTTTCTAGAACCTCAACCCCGGATCCGGGATCACCCCCCACCCCCCACACACTGATTAGCATAGATAGCATAGCTTCAGAAGTAGATAGTAGCATCTAAATATCATTAAATCACAAGTCCAAGACACCAGATGAAAGATACAGATCTTGTGAATAAAGCCACCATTTCAGATTTTTAAAATGTTTTACAGGGAAGACAAAATATGTAAATCTATTAGCTAAACACGTTAGCAAAATACACCACTATTCTAACTCCATCAGTTTCTTACTCCTTCAGGTGCTATCACCAATTCGGCTCAACTAAGATATTGATATCCACTAACCAAGAAAAAACCTCTTCAGATGACAGTCTGATAACATATTCATGGTATAGGATAGTTTTTGTTAGAAAAAAGTGCATATTTCAGGTAGAAATCACAGTTTACAATTGCACCGACCATCGCAAATCGACTAGAATTACTAGATAGAGCAACGTGTATGACCAATTTACTCATCATAAAACATTTCATAAGAATAGACAAAGCATAGCATTGGAAAGACCCAGATCTTGTGATTCCAGACAATATTTCAGATTTTCTAAGCGTTTTACAGCGAAAACACAATAAATCGATAAGTTAGCATACTACATGTGAAAACGTTACCAGAGCATCGATTCCAGCCAAAGAGCGCTATAACGTAATCACCGCCAAAAGATATTAATTTTTTCACTAACCTTCTCAGAATTCTTCCGATGACACTCCTGTAACATCATTTTACAACATACATATACAGTTTGTTCGAAAAGGTGCATATTTAGCCATACAAAACCGTGGTTACACAATAAAAATACTAGGAAATCAAGCCTCAATATGTCTGACGTCATCTATCAGAGTGATCTAGTTTAATTAAAAGCTAATCATATACTTGACTAAAAAATACAGGGTTGACAGGAATCGAAAGACAAATTAGTTCTTAATGCAACCGCTGATTTACATTTTTAAAATTATCCTTACTTTTCAATACAGGGTTGGCCAAGTGAAGCTATACCAAACAAAATGGCGATGTATGCGTTTAAAATATTTCGACAGAAACACGGTTTATCATATTAAATATTGCTTACTTTGAGCTGATCTTCCATCATATTCTTGGGCAATGTATCCTTTCTATGTTATAAACGTCTTTTGGTCGATAGATGTCCTCTGTCCTTCGAAATGTCCACTAACAACGACCGAGACCGCGAAACGTTCCCAAAGCTAGAAAGTGCACGACAAATAAATTCCTCAGAATCGCACTAAACGGATATAAATTGCTATAAAACGGTTAAAATTAACTACATTCTGATGTTTTTAACAACTATAACGACTGAAAACATGACCGGAGAAATATAGCTGGTTAGAAAACGATTTGGAACGAGACAGGTCCGATGGCCTTCACGCTTGAGGCGCACGTTGAGAAAGGGCGGTCTCTGTACATTTTGGTCATTTATAATGGCTGTGAACGTCCCATCGATTTCATTGAAAACGTGATGACGTACAGACACCCAGAGGAAGACGTAGGCAGTGTCGGTTTCTTCATAGCATTCACTGTGGCCTTATAAACAGACCCCAGATCAGAGGTAAAAATTTCTGAAATCTGAACCCTGTCATGAAAAGTGCTGTAAAAATTGTTCTGTACCACTCAGAGACAAAATTTCAACTCCTATAGAAACTATAGACTGTTTTCTATCCAATAATAACAATAATATGCATATTGTACGATCAAGAATTTAGCACGAGGCAGTTTAATTTGGAGACCCAAATATGCTAATGCGGAACAGCACCCCCTATAGTTGCAAGAAGTTTTAACTAATGCCTGAAAGACAGCTGGAGCATTAGCGAGACCGAACGGCAGAACCCGGTATTCAAAATGCCCTAACGGAGTGTTAAACGCCGTTTTCCACTCGTCCCCCTCTCTGATGCGCACGAGATGGTAAGCGTTACGAAGGTCCAACTTAGTAAAGAACCTGGCTCCCTGCAGAATCTCGAAGGCTGACGACATAAGGGGACGCGGATAACGATTCTTAACCGTTATGTCATTCAGCCCTCGATAATCCACGCAGGGGCGCAGAGTACCGTCCTTCTTCTTAACAAAAAAAACCCCCGCTCCGGCGGGAGAGGAAGAAGGCACCACGGTACCGACGTCGAGAGAAACAGACAGATAATCCTCGAGAGCCTTACGTTCGGGAGCCGACAGAGAGTATAGTCTACCCCGAGGGGGAGTGGTCCCCGGAAGGAGATCAATACAACAATCATACGACCGGTGAGGAGGAAGAGAGTTGGCTCTGGACCGACTGAAGACCGTGCGCAGATCATGATATTCCTCCGGCACTCCTGTCAAATCACCAGGTTCCTCCTGAGAAGAGGGGACAGAAGAAACAGGAGGGATAGCAGACATTAAACACTTCACATGACAAGAAACGTTCCAGGATAGGATAGAATTACTAGACCAATTAATAGAAGGATTATGACATACTAGCCAGGGATGACCCAAAACAACAGGTGTAAAAGGTGAACGAAAAATCAAAAAGGAAATGGTCTCACTGTGGTTACCAGATACTGTGAGGGTTAAAGGTAGTGTCTCACATCTGATACTGGGGAGAAGACTACCATCTAAGGCGAACATGGGCGTGGGCTTCCCTAACTGTCTGAGAGGAATGTCATGTTTCCGAGCCCATGCTTCGTCCATAAAACAACCCTCAGCCCCAGAGTCTATCAAGGCACTGCAGGAAGCAGCCGAACCGGTCCAGCGTAGATGGACCGACAAGGTAGTACAGGATCTTGATGGAGAGACCTGAGTAGTAGCGCTCACCAGTAGCCCTCCGCTTACTGATGAGCTCTGGCTTTTACTGGACATGACATGACAAAATGTCCAGCAGAACCGCAATAGAGGCAAAGGCGGTTGGTGATTCTCCGTTCCCTCTCCTTAGTCGAGATGCGAATACCTCCCAGCTGCATGGGCTCAGTCTCTGAGCCGGTGGGAGGAGATGGTTGAGATGCGGAGAGGGGGAACACCGTTAACTTCTTGCGACTACAGGGGGTGCTGTTTTCTCATTAGCATAATTGCATTACAGATTAAACGGCTTCCTACTAAATTCTTGCTCGTACAATATGCATATTATTACTATTATTGGATAGAAAACAGTCTCCAGTTTCTATAGGCGTTGGAATTTTGTCTCTGAGTGGAACAGAACAAATTCTAGAGCAATTTCCCTGACATGGAGTCAGATTTCACACATTTTGGCCCCTGATCTGGAGTCAGTTTAAAGGCCACTGTTATTGCTATGAGGATACGGACACTGCTTACGTCTTCCCCTGGATGTCAGTACGTGATGACGCTTTGAATGGTATCGATTGCGCAATCAGGGGCTGCATAAAAGAGCAAATACCGGAAGTAGCATCCCTTTGCTGCCTGCCTCTTGCGCACGGAGGACGTCGGACTCGCCTCCTTCCAAGCGTTTGTTTAGCCAGTAATATTTCTCCGGTCATGTTTTTACTCGTTAGAGGTGTTAAAAACATCATAAGGTAGTTAATTTAAACCGTTTTATAGCAATTTATATCCGTTTAGTGCGATTTTGACCCATTTATTTCTGACGCACTTTGAACAGCTGGGCACGTTTCCAGTTCATGCCGAACGCAGTGGGCATTTCCACATGGCAAGAGGACAGCTTTCGACCAAAAGACGATTAGACCCAAGAAAGGATTCTTTGCCCAAGATTCTGATGGAAGAACAGCTCACAGTAAGAACAATTTATGATGATAAATCGTGTTTCTGTCGATAAATGTTAAACGTTTATGTCGCCATCTTGTTTGCTATAGCTTCGCTTGGCGCAACCTGTATTGAAAAGTAAGGATAATTAAAAAAATGTAAATCAGCGATTGCATTAAGAACTAATTTGTCTTTCGATTCCTGTCAACCCTGTATTTTTTAGTCAAGTATATGATTAGCTTTCAATTAAACTAGATCACTCTGATAGATGACGTCAGACATATTGAGGCTTGATTTCCTAGTATTTTTATTGTGTAACCACGGTTTTGTATGGCTAAATATGCACCTTTTCGAACAAACTGTATATGTATGTTGTAAAATGATGTTACAGGAGTGTCATCGGAAGAATTCTGAGAAGGTTAGTGAAAAAATTAATATATTTTGGCGGTGATTACGTTATAGCGCTCTTTGGCTGGAATCGATGCTCTGGTAACGTTTGCACATGTGGTATGCTAACTTATCGATTTATTGTGTTTTCGCTGAAAAACGCTTAGAAAATCTGAAATATGGTCTGAAATCACAAGAACTGGGTCTTTCCATTGCTATGCTTTGTCTATTTTTATGAAATGTTTTATGATGAGTAAATTGGTCATACACGTTGCTCTATCTAGTAATTCTAGTCGATTTGTGATGGTCGGTGCAATTGTAAACTGTGATTTCTACCTGAAATATGCACTTTTTTCTAACAACACCTATCCTATACCATAAATATGTTATCAGACTGTCATCTGAAGAGGTTTTTTATAGGTTATTGGCTATCAATATCTTAGTTTAGCCGAATTGGTGATAGCACCTGAAGGAGTAAGAAACTGATGGAGTTAGAAAAGTGGTGTATTTTGCTAACGTGTTTAGCTAATAGATTTACATATTGTGTCTTCCCTGTAAAACATTTTAAAAATCTGAAATGGTGGCTTTATTCACAAGATCTGTATCTTTCATCTGGTGTCTTGGACTTGTGATTTAATGATATTTAGATGCTACTATCTACTTGTGAAGCTATGCTAGCTATGCTAATCAGTGTGTGGGGGGGGTGGGGGGTGATCCCGGACCCGGGGTAGAGGCTCGTGAAAGGTTAACGCGAGCTCTCTTCCACGAGCTCGGTGACGAAGATCTACCCGTCGTTCTATGCGGATGGCGAGTGCAATCAAAGAGTCCACGCTGGAAGGAACCTCCCGGGAGAGAATCTCATCCTTAACCTCAGCGTGGAGTCCCTCCAGAAAACGAGCGAGCAACGCCGGCTCGTTCCAGTCACTGGAGGCAGCAAGAGTGCGAAACTCTATAGAGTAATCCGTTATGGATCGATCACCTTGACATAGGGAAGCCAGGGCCCTGGAAGCCTCCTTCCCAAAAACTGAACGATCAAAAACCCGTATCATCTCCTCTTTAAAGTTCTGATAATCGTTAGAACACTCAGCCCTTGCCTCCCAGATAGCTGTGCCCCACTCCCGAGCCCGACCAGTAAGGAGTGATATGACGTAAGCGATCCGAGCTCTCTCTCTTGAGTATGTGTTGGGCTGGAGAGAGAACACAATATCACACTGGGTGAGAAAGGAGCGACACTCAGTGGGCTGCCCAGAGTAACATGGTGGGTTATTAACCCTAGGTTCCGGAGACTCGGAAGACCAGGAAGTAGCTGGTGGCACGAGACGAAGACTCTGAAACTGTCCTGAGAGGTCGGAGACCTGAGCGGCCAGGGTCTCAACGGCATGACGAGCAGCAGACAATTCCTGCTCGTGTCTGCCGAGCATTGCTCCCTGGAACTCGACGGCAGTGTTGCGAGAATCCGTAGTCGCTGGGTCCATTCTTGGTCGGATCCTTCTGTTATGCTGGAGAATGAGGACCCAAAAGCGACTTAATAGAAACAGAGTCTTTATTCCAGTCTTAAACAAAACACGATACTCCTGGATATTATCTTAGGTAAATCCAAAACAGGAAAACTGAAATCCTCTCGTCAGTAGAGAGGAACGACTGGAGACGCGACCACAGACTGCAGGTCGCTTCGGGAAGGCACAGGCCGTAGCTGACATAGACACCTGCTCACACGCAGCATCTGAAGAAGGCAAAAACACGACAGGGCGGAACAAGGACACAGAACAGCAAACATCAAACAAGGATCCGACAAGGACAGAAGCGGAAAACAGAGGGTGAAATAGGGACTCTAATCAGAGGGCAAAATAGGGGACAGGTGTGAAAGAGTAAATGAGGTAGTTAGGAGAATGAGGAACAGCTGGGAGCAGGAACGGAACGATAGAGAGAGAGAGCGAGAGAGGGAAAGAAAGAGGGAAAGAACCTAATAAGACCAGCAGAGGGAAACGAATAGAAGGGAAGCACAGGGACAAGACATGATAATCAATGACAAAACATGACACTATCAGATTAGAGCTATAAAGGAGACTAGACATCTACCAGCCCACTACAACTATCAGATTAGAGTCATAAGGGATACTAGATATCTACAACCCCACTACCACCATCATATTAGAGCCACAAAGGAGACTAGACATCAACCACCACAAAACCTCTATCAGATTAGAGCCATAAAGGAGAGTAGACTTCTACCAGCCCACTACAACTATGAGATTAGAGCCATAAGGGAGTCTAGAGCCATAAGGGAGACGAGAAATCTACCAACCCACTACCACTATCAGATTAGAGCCATAAGGGAGACTAGATATCTACGACCCCACTACCACCATCATATTAGAGCCACAAAGGAGACTAGACATCTACCATATCTACCACTATCAGATTAGAGCCATAAAGGAGACTAGACATCAACCACCACAAAACCTCTATCAGATTAGAGACACAAGGGAGACTAGACATCTACCACTATCAGATTAGAGTTATAAAGGAGACTAGACATCGACCACCCCACTACCACCATCAGATTAGAGCCATAAAGGAGACTAGACATCAACCACCACAAAACCACTATCAGATTAGAGACACAAGGGAGACTAGACATCTACCACCCCACTACCACTATCAGATTAGAGTTATAAAGGAGACTAGACATCAACCAACCCACAACCGCTATCAGATTAGAGACACAAGGGAGACTAGACATCTACCACCTCACTACCACTATCAGATTAGAGTTATAAAGGAGACTAGACATCGACCACCCCACTACCACTATCAGATTAGAGTTATAAAGGAGACTAGACATCGACCACCCCACTACCACTATCAGATTAGAGTTATAAAGGAGACAAGACATCTACCAACCCACAACCACTATCAGATTAGAGCCATTAGGGAGACTAGACATCTACCAACCCACAACCACTATCAGATTAGAGCCACAAGCGAGCCTAGACATCTACCGCCCCACTACCTCTATCAGATTAGAGCCACAAAGGAGACTAGACATCAACCACCACAAAACCACTATCAGATTAGAGGTATAAAGGAGACTAGACATCTACCACATCTACCACTATCAGATTAGAGCCATAAAGGAGACTAGACATCAACCACCACAAAACCACTATCAGATTAGAGTTATAAAGGAGACTAGACATCTACCAACCCACAACCACTATCAGAATAGTGACACAAGCGAGACTAGACATCTACCAGCCCACTACCACTATCAGATTAGAGCTATAAAGGAGACTAGACATCTACCAGCCCACTACCACTATCAGATTAGAGCTATAAAGGAGACTAGACATCTACCAGCCCACTACCACTATCAGATTAGAGTCATAAGGGATACTAGATATCTACAACCCCACTACCACCATCAGATTAGAGCCATAAAGGAGACTAGACATCTACCAACCCACAACCACAATCAAATTAGAGCCAAAAGGGAGACGAGAAATCTACCAACCCACTACCACTATCAGATTAGAGCCATAAGGTAGACTGGACATCTACCATATCTACCACTATCAGATTAGAGCCATAAAGGAGACTAGACGTCAACCACCACAAAACCTCTATCAGATTAGAGACACAAGGGAGACTAGACATCTACCACCCCACTACCACTATCAGATTAGAGTTATAAAGGAGACTAGACATCGACCACCCCACTACCACCACCAGATTAGAGCCATAAAGGAGACTAGACATCAACCACCACAAAACCACTATCAGATTAGAGTTATAAAGGAGACTAGACATCTACCACCCCACTACCACTATCAGATTAGAGCCATAAAGGAGACTAGACATCTACCATATCTACCACTATCAGATTAGAGCCATAAAGGAGACTAGACGTCAACCACCACAAAACCTCTATCAGATTAGAGACACAAGGGAGACTAGACATCTACCACCCCACTACCACTATCAGATTAGAGTTATACAGGAGACTAGA
>NW_027256482.1:0-8318 GCF_045679555.1 Salvelinus alpinus
AAACACGATTTAGAGCTTGTTTAAGGAAAAGTGTTTTTTTTCAATTTCATGCTTGAAACTCGCTGAAATTGGTTCCTATCCTCTAGTTTAAGCAGTACTGCAAAAAATTTCACTAACAGAGTGCATTAAACACGATTTAGAGCTTGTTTAAGGAAAAGTGTTTTTTTTCAATTTCATGCTTGAAACTCGCTGAAATTGGTTCCTATCCTCTAGTTTAAGCAGTACTGCAAAAAATTTCACTAACAGAGTGCATTAAACACGATTTAGAGCTTGTTTAAGGAAAAGTGTTTTTTTTCAATTTCATGCTTGAAACTCGCTGAAATTGGTTCCTATCCTCTAGTTTAAGCAGTACTGCAAAAAATTTCACTAACAGAGTGCATTAAACACGATTTAGAGCTTGTTTAAGGAAAAGTGTTTTTTTTCAATTTCATGCTTGAAACTCGCTGAAATTGGTTCCTATCCTCTAGTTTAAGCAGTACTGCAAAAAATTTCACTAACAGAGTGCATTAAACACGATTTAGAGCTTGTTTAAGGAAAAGTGTTTTTTTTCAATTTCATGCTTGAAACTCGCTGAAATTGGTTCCTATCCTCTAGTTTAAGCAGTACTGCAAAAAATTTCACTAACAGAGTGCATTAAACACGATTTAGAGCTTGTTTAAGGAAAAGTGTTTTTTTTCAATTTCATGCTTGAAACTCGCTGAAATTGGTTCCTATCCTCTAGTTTAAGCAGTACTGCAAAAAATTTCACTAACAGAGTGCATTAAACACGATTTAGAGCTTGTTTAAGGAAAAGTGTTTTTTTTCAATTTCATGCTTGAAACTCGCTGAAATTGGTTCCTATCCTCTAGTTTAAGCAGTACTGCAAAAAATTTCACTAACAGAGTGCATTAAACACGATTTAGAGCTTGTTTAAGGAAAAGTGTTTTTTTTCAATTTCATGCTTGAAACTCGCTGAAATTGGTTCCTATCCTCTAGTTTAAGCAGTACTGCAAAAAATTTCACTAACAGAGTGCATTAAACACGATTTAGAGCTTGTTTAAGGAAAAGTGTTTTTTTTTCAATTTCATGCTTGAAACTCGCTGAAATTGGTTCCTATCCTCTAGTTTAAGCAGTACTGCAAAAAATTTCACTAACAGAGTGCATTAAACACGATTTAGAGCTTGTTTAAGGAAAAGTGTTTTTTTTCAATTTCATGCTTGAAACTCGCTGAAATTGGTTCCTATCCTCTAGTTTAAGCAGTACTGCAAAAAATTTCACTAACAGAGTGCATTAAACACGATTTAGAGCTTGTTTAAGGAAAAGTGTTTTTTTTCAATTTCATGCTTGAAACTCGCTGAAATTGGTTCCTATCCTCTAGTTTAAGCAGTACTGCAAAAAATTTCACTAACAGAGTGCATTAAACACGATTTAGAGCTTGTTTAAGGAAAAGTGTTTTTTTTCAATTTCATGCTTGAAACTCGCTGAAATTGGTTCCTATCCTCTAGTTTAAGCAGTACTGCAAAAAATTTCACTAACAGAGTGCATTAAACACGATTTAGAGCTTGTTTAAGGAAAAGTGTTTTTTTTCAATTTCATGCTTGAAACTCGCTGAAATTGGTTCCTATCCTCTAGTTTAAGCAGTACTGCAAAAAATTTCACTAACAGAGTGCATTAAACACGATTTAGAGCTTGTTTAAGGAAAAGTGTTTTTTTTCAATTTCATGCTTGAAACTCGCTGAAATTGGTTCCTATCCTCTAGTTTAAGCAGTACTGCAAAAAATTTCACTAACAGAGTGCATTAAACACGATTTAGAGCTTGTTTAAGGAAAAGTGTTTTTTTTCAATTTCATGCTTGAAACTCGCTGAAATTGGTTCCTATCCTCTAGTTTAAGCAGTACTGCAAAAAATTTCACTAACAGAGTGCATTAAACACGATTTAGAGCTTGTTTAAGGAAAAGTGTTTTTTTTCAATTTCATGCTTGAAACTCGCTGAAATTGGTTCCTATCCTCTAGTTTAAGCAGTACTGCAAAAAAATTCACTAACAGAGTGCATTAAACACGATTTAGAGCTTGTTTAAGGAAAAGTGTTTTTTTTCAATTTCATGCTTGAAACTCGCTGAAATTGGTTCCTATCCTCTAGTTTAAGCAGTACTGCAAAAAATTTCACTAACAGAGTGCATTAAACACGATTTAGAGCTTGTTTAAGGAAAAGTGTTTTTTTTCAATTTCATGCTTGAAACTCGCTGAAATTGGTTCCTATCCTCTAGTTTAAGCAGTACTGCAAAAAATTTCACTAACAGAGTGCATTAAACACGATTTAGAGCTTGTTTAAGGAAAAGTGTTTTTTTTCAATTTCATGCTTGAAACTCGCTGAAATTGGTTCCTATCCTCTAGTTTAAGCAGTACTGCAAAAAATTTCACTAACAGAGTGCATTAAACACGATTTAGAGCTTGTTTAAGGAAAAGTGTTTTTTTTCAATTTCATGCTTGAAACTCGCTGAAATTGGTTCCTATCCTCTAGTTTAAGCAGTACTGCAAAAAATTTCACTAACAGAGTGCATTAAACACGATTTAGAGCTTGTTTAAGGAAAAGTGTTTTTTTTCAATTTCATGCTTGAAACTCGCTGAAATTGGTTCCTATCCTCTAGTTTAAGCAGTACTGCAAAAAATTTCACTAACAGAGTGCATTAAACACGATTTAGAGCTTGTTTAAGGAAAAGTGTTTTTTTTCAATTTCATGCTTGAAACTCGCTGAAATTGGTTCCTATCCTCTAGTTTAAGCAGTACTGCAAAAAATTTCACTAACAGAGTGCATTAAACACGATTTAGAGCTTGTTTAAGGAAAAGTGTTTTTTTTCAATTTCATGCTTGAAACTCGCTGAAATTGGTTCCTATCCTCTAGTTTAAGCAGTACTGCAAAAAATTTCACTAACAGAGTGCATTAAACACGATTTAGAGCTTGTTTAAGGAAAAGTGTTTTTTTTCAATTTCATGCTTGAAACTCGCTGAAATTGGTTCCTATCCTCTAGTTTAAGCAGTACTGCAAAAAATTTCACTAACAGAGTGCATTAAACACGATTTAGAGCTTGTTTAAGGAAAAGTGTTTTTTTTCAATTTCATGCTTGAAACTCGCTGAAATTGGTTCCTATCCTCTAGTTTAAGCAGTACTGCAAAAAATTTCACTAACAGAGTGCATTAAACACGATTTAGAGCTTGTTTAAGGAAAAGTGTTTTTTTTCAATTTCATGCTTGAAACTCGCTGAAATTGGTTCCTATCCTCTAGTTTAAGCAGTACTGCAAAAAATTTCACTAACAGAGTGCATTAAACACGATTTAGAGCTTGTTTAAGGAAAAGTGTTTTTTTTCAATTTCATGCTTGAAACTCGCTGAAATTGGTTCCTATCCTCTAGTTTAAGCAGTACTGCAAAAAATTTCACTAACAGAGTGCATTAAACACGATTTAGAGCTTGTTTAAGGAAAAGTGTTTTTTTTCAATTTCATGCTTGAAACTCGCTGAAATTGGTTCCTATCCTCTAGTTTAAGCAGTACTGCAAAAAATTTCACTAACAGAGTGCATTAAACACGATTTAGAGCTTGTTTAAGGAAAAGTGTTTTTTTTCAATTTCATGCTTGAAACTCGCTGAAATTGGTTCCTATCCTCTAGTTTAAGCAGTACTGCAAAAAATTTCACTAACAGAGTGCATTAAACACGATTTAGAGCTTGTTTAAGGAAAAGTGTTTTTTTTCAATTTCATGCTTGAAACTCGCTGAAATTGGTTCCTATCCTCTAGTTTAAGCAGTACTGCAAAAAATTTCACTAACAGAGTGCATTAAACACGATTTAGAGCTTGTTTAAGGAAAAGTGTTTTTTTTCAATTTCATGCTTGAAACTCGCTGAAATTGGTTCCTATCCTCTAGTTTAAGCAGTACTGCAAAAAATTTCACTAACAGAGTGCATTAAACACGATTTAGAGCTTGTTTAAGGAAAAGTGTTTTTTTTCAATTTCATGCTTGAAACTCGCTGAAATTGGTTCCTATCCTCTAGTTTAAGCAGTACTGCAAAAAATTTCACTAACAGAGTGCATTAAACACGATTTAGAGCTTGTTTAAGGAAAAGTGTTTTTTTTCAATTTCATGCTTGAAACTCGCTGAAATTGGTTCCTATCCTCTAGTTTAAGCAGTACTGCAAAAAATTTCACTAACAGAGTGCATTAAACACGATTTAGAGCTTGTTTAAGGAAAAGTGTTTTTTTTCAATTTCATGCTTGAAACTCGCTGAAATTGGTTCCTATCCTCTAGTTTAAGCAGTACTGCAAAAAATTTCACTAACAGAGTGCATTAAACACGATTTAGAGCTTGTTTAAGGAAAAGTGTTTTTTTTCAATTTCATGCTTGAAACTCGCTGAAATTGGTTCCTATCCTCTAGTTTAAGCAGTACTGCAAAAAATTTCACTAACAGAGTGCATTAAACACGATTTAGAGCTTGTTTAAGGAAAAGTGTTTTTTTTCAATTTCATGCTTGAAACTCGCTGAAATTGGTTCCTATCCTCTAGTTTAAGCAGTACTGCAAAAAATTTCACTAACAGAGTGCATTAAACACGATTTAGAGCTTGTTTAAGGAAAAGTGTTTTTTTTCAATTTCATGCTTGAAACTCGCTGAAATTGGTTCCTATCCTCTAGTTTAAGCAGTACTGCAAAAAATTTCACTAACAGAGTGCATTAAACACGATTTAGAGCTTGTTTAAGGAAAAGTGTTTTTTTTCAATTTCATGCTTGAAACTCGCTGAAATTGGTTCCTATCCTCTAGTTTAAGCAGTACTGCAAAAAATTTCACTAACAGAGTGCATTAAACACGATTTAGAGCTTGTTTAAGGAAAAGTGTTTTTTTTCAATTTCATGCTTGAAACTCGCTGAAATTGGTTCCTATCCTCTAGTTTAAGCAGTACTGCAAAAAATTTCACTAACAGAGTGCATTAAACACGATTTAGAGCTTGTTTAACCTGTTGGGGATGGGGGCGCTGTTTAGACTATTTATGCTAACTTGGCTAATTTTTTAAACGGCTTCCCACAAAATCCTTGATCGTACAATATGCATATTATTATTATTATTGGATAGAAAACAGTCTATAGTTTCTATAGGAGTTGAAATTTTGTCTCTAAGTGGAACAGAGCCCATTCTACAGCAATTTCCCTGACATGGAGTCAGATTTGAGAAATGTTGGCCACTCTTCTGAAGTCAGTTAAAAGGGCACTGTCGTTGCTATGACTATACGGACACTTCTTACGTCTTCCCCTGGATGCCTTTACGTGATGACGATTCCAACGGGGTCGATTGCACGTTCACAGGACCTACAAATGAAAAAACCCTGAAGCTAGTCATTCTTTGGGAGCTGCGTCATGAGCCTAGAGGACACCGGCGCGCACCTGTTCCAAGCGTTAGTTTAGCCTGTTATATTTCTCCGGTCATCTTTTCACTCGTTATAGGAGTTAAAAACATCATAAGGTAGTTAATTTAAAGCGTTTTATAGCAATTTATATCCGTTTAGTGCGATTTTGGGACATTTATTTTTGCAACGATGTGAAAAGTTGGGCACGCTTTTCAGTTCATCCCGAACGCAGTTGACATTTCCACATGGCAAGAGGACAGCTTTCCACCAAAAGACGATTTCTCCCAAGAAAGGATCCTTTGCCCAAGATACTGATGGAAGAACAGCTCAAGGTAGGACATTTTTATTATGATAAATCGTGTTTCTGTCGAAACATTTTAGTGGCTTCGGACGCCATGTTTTTTGACGTAGCATCGCTTGGCGCAAGCTGTATTGAAAAGTAAGGATAATTTAAAAAATGTAATTCCGCGATTGTATTAAGAATTAAATTGTCTATCAATCCCTGTCCACCCTATATTTTTTAGTCACGTTTATGAGTATTTATGTATAAGAGTAGATCACTGTCTAAGTGGCGCACAGACTTTTTCTGACCAGCTGAGCTACATTCCACATTGTCTAACCATGATTTTGGTGGCTAAATATAAACATTTTCGATCAAACTCTATATGGATTGTGTAATATGATGTTACAGGAGTGTCATCTGAAGAATTCTGAGAAGGTTAGTGAAAAAATTAATATATTTTGGCGATGTTTACTTTTATCGCTCACTTTGGCTAGAATCAATGCTGGGCTGCTATGTGCTATGTGCTATGCTAATATAACGATTTATTGTGTTTTCGCTGTAAGACACTTAGAAAATCTGAAATATTGTCTGTATTCACAGGATCTGTGTCTTTCGATTCGTGTATGCTGTGTATTTTTACGAAATGTTTGATGATTAGTAAGTAGGTAAACACGTTGCTCTAAGTAGTTTGTCTATTCCATTTGTGACGGTGGGTGCAATTGTAACCGATGCCATCTACCTGAAATATGCACTTTTTTCTAACAAAACCTATCCCATACCATAAATATGTTATCAGACTGTCATCTGATTAGTTTTTTTCTTGGTTAGGGGCTATAAATATCTTAGTTTAGCCGAATTGGTGATAGCTACTGGTGTTGGTGGACAAATAAAAGATGGTGGATTATGCTAATGTGTTTTTAGGTGCTAATGTGTACATCTTTACATATTGTGTCTTCCCTGTAAAACATTTAAAAAATCGGACATGTTGACTGGATTCACAAGATCTGCGTCTTTCATTAGCTGTATTGGACTTTAATGTGTGAAAGTTAAATATTTAAAAAAAATATTTTTTTTGAATTTCGCGGCACTGGTTTTTCAGTGGGGGTGGGGGGGAGTGCCGCTAGCGCCACTCTCATCCTAGACAGGTTAAGGAAAAGTGTTTTTTTTCAATTTCATGCTTGAAACTCGCTGAAATTGGTTCCTATCCTCTAGTTTAAGCAGTACTGCAAAAAATTTCACTAACAGAGTGCATTAAACACGATTTAGAGCTTGTTTAAGGAAAAGTGTTTTTTTTCAATTTCATGCTTGAAACTCGCTGAAATTGGTTCCTATCCTCTAGTTTAAGCAGTACTGCAAAAAATTTCACTAACAGAGTGCATTAAACACGATTTAGAGCTTGTTTAAGGAAAAGTGTTTTTTTTCAATTTCATGCTTGAAACTCGCTGAAATTGGTTCCTATCCTCTAGTTTAAGCAGTACTGCAAAAAATTTCACTAACAGAGTGCATTAAACACGATTTAGAGCTTGTTTAAGGAAAAGTGTTTTTTTTCAATTTCATGCTTGAAACTCGCTGAAATTGGTTCCTATCCTCTAGTTTAAGCAGTACTGCAAAAAATTTCACTAACAGAGTGCATTAAACACGATTTAGAGCTTGTTTAAGGAAAAGTGTTTTTTTTCAATTTCATGCTTGAAACTCGCTGAAATTGGTTCCTATCCTCTAGTTTAAGCAGTACTGCAAAAAATTTCACTAACAGAGTGCATTAAACACGATTTAGAGCTTGTTTAAGGAAAAGTGTTTTTTTTCAATTTCATGCTTGAAACTCGCTGAAATTGGTTCCTATCCTCTAGTTTAAGCAGTACTGCAAAAAATTTCACTAACAGAGTGCATTAAACACGATTTAGAGCTTGTTTAAGGAAAAGTGTTTTTTTTCAATTTCATGCTTGAAACTCGCTGAAATTGGTTCCTATCCTCTAGTTTAAGCAGTACTGCAAAAAATTTCACTAACAGAGTGCATTAAACACGATTTAGAGCTTGTTTAAGGAAAAGTGTTTTTTTTTCAATTTCATGCTTGAAACTCGCTGAAATTGGTTCCTATCCTCTAGTTTAAGCAGTACTGCAAAAAATTTCACTAACAGAGTGCATTAAACACGATTTAGAGCTTGTTTAAGGAAAAGTGTTTTTTTTCAATTTCATGCTTGAAACTCGCTGAAATTGGTTCCTATCCTCTAGTTTAAGCAGTACTGCAAAAAATTTCACTAACAGAGTGCATTAAACACGATTTAGAGCTTGTTTAAGGAAAAGTGTTTTTTTTCAATTTCATGCTTGAAACTCGCTGAAATTGGTTCCTATCCTCTAGTTTAAGCAGTACTGCAAAAAATTTCACTAACAGAGTGCATTAAACACGATTTAGAGCTTGTTTAAGGAAAAGTGTTTTTTTTCAATTTCATGCTTGAAACTCGCTGAAATTGGTTCCTATCCTCTAGTTTAAGCAGTACTGCAAAAAATTTCACTAACAGAGTGCATTAAACACGATTTAGAGCTTGTTTAAGGAAAAGTGTTTTTTTTCAATTTCATGCTTGAAACTCGCTGAAATTGGTTCCTATCCTCTAGTTTAAGCAGTACTGCAAAAAATTTCACTAACAGAGTGCATTAAACACGATTTAGAGCTT
>NW_027256483.1:0-8313 GCF_045679555.1 Salvelinus alpinus
AATGAGCGTTACACCGAGGCCCGGACTCTGGTAACATCTCACAGCAAGAACTGGCAAATCTGGTGCAGTCCATGAGGAGGAGATGCACTGCAGTACTTAATGCATCTGGTGGCCGCACCAGATACTGACTTACTTTTGATTGACCCCCCCCCCCCCCCTTTGTTCAGACATATTATTTAATTTCTGTTAGTTACTTGTCTGTGGAACTTGTTCAGTTTGTCTGTTGACTTATGGTCATACAAATATTTACATGTTAAGTTCGCTGAAAGTAAATGCAGTTGACAGTGAGGACGTTTCTTTTTTTTGCTGAGTTTATTTCCATGGCGGATTCAGGGCCGCAATTTATGGAAGATGCCAAAACTTGAGATAGATGGCGAAGTCAAAAACAGGCTAGTTTCCATCTGTGGCAAAGTGTTCCCTAAAACACTGCTGTCCCGCAGGTGTGATGTTCGGATGTGCCCCGCTTCCTGTGCTGGTGTTACACGTGGTCTGGCACTGTGACGACGATCAGCTGTCCGTCCTGTAGCGCGGTCTTAGGCGTCTCACAGTATGGACATTGCTTTTTATTGCCCTGGCCACATCTGCAGTCATGTCTCCTTGCAGCATGCCTAAGGCATGTTCACGCAGATGAGCAGGGACCCTGGGCATCTTTATCTTGGTGTTTTTCAGAGTCAGTAAAAAGGCCTCTTTAGTGTCCTAAGTTTTAATAACTGTGGCCTTAATTGCGTACCGTCTGTTAGCTGTTAGTGTTTTAATGACCGTTCCACAGGTGCATGTTCATTAATTGTTTATGGTTAGTTGAACAAGCATGGGCAACAGTGTTTAAACCCTTTTACAATGAGTTGGTTGTTTTTATGAATTTTCTTTAAAAGACAGTGTCCTGAAAAAGGGACGTTTCTTTTTTTGCTGAGTTTAGTTGCAAAGAGTGTGACGAGGATCTGATAATATGGCTGACTATTAAAAGATGGCTTATCTGTTTTTCTACTTTGTAATGGACACAGTGCAACCTTTTGGTAGGTAGGCTGCAGCCAGGCTTCAGCTGCAATACAGCAAAGTCAAGCAAGGTAGTTGTCACTGGGGAAGTGAAATGATAGGATTCAATGACTTTGCTGACGATCATTCACGCCGCAAATGACCTGTAATGATGTTCCTAGAATTTTATTTAGCTGCTGCCTTTTCATTATCTGGATAGACACTTGTGGTTTCTTGCTAATGTTACACCAATTAAAGCAGTGGAGCGTGTAGTGAAGTATAACTTGTGGTCAAAACCAAACTTGGAGTGACTGGGGGAGTGGTTTGGCAAAATGCAATCATGTCACGCAATTGTAAAATTTTTATAAAATGGTCATATCTATTTTTGTTTTTATACCGACTAGCTCAAATAAGTGAACATTGACAAATTATCCATTGGATTATGAAAATTTTCTGGTAAAAATGTAAGTTTGCGCCCCGTATTTGAATTTGCTCAGGTGGACACAATGCTCATCTCAGTCGCGAAAAGGAGTAACTTTCCAGCCATTTCTGGTTTTCAATTAACAATGGCATGCTGGCATGTGGTAATGTTCTAGGCTGAACATATTTACAGTGCCGTGAAGTATTTGCTCCGTTTCTGATTTTCTCTATTTTTGATACTGAATTTTAGCAGATCTACAAGCAAAACCTAATATTAGATGAAGAACCTGAGTTTACAAATAACAATTTCATTAACAATGTTATGCAACACCCAATTTTCCTGTGTAAAAAAGTAATTGCCCCCTTAAACTTTAACTGATTGGTCCAATTGTAGACGTTGCACCGCTGCTGTATCAGCAACGTAAAATTAGGTTTGCCTCAATTGGTATACATCCTTTTTTGACAATTTAAAAACATTCACTAAGTTTCATAGTATGAGAATGTAATAGAAATAACAGTAGGCTACATCAGTACTATAGCAGTGGGCCTACCTGTATGAAAAACCACTATATAAATGAAACTGTAGACTTGCTAAATCATAATTGCTTTTTAGGAACTATTACACATTCAAACCAGATGAATGGAAAGGCAGTTGCAGATGATCTGCCTTGTATTATCTTTTGAGGCAGAAGATGCTTCTCAAAGTTGAGAAGCACACTGCTGTAAGACACCAGCAAATCCCAATACAGATATTTTTAGTCAGATACTGTATATAATGACACGATTATCTTGTCTCCGCTCCGCTTTGGTTGTCCCAAAGGCCCTGCAAAGTACAGTCAGCTAGCCAACTACTTTTAATTGTGATTAATGAACAAGGTTAATGTATTGACTGCAGGTTGCAGAAATTCTACTTTTGATGTAATGAGAAATATGTGTGTCATAGGCTAAAAGTCAATACATTTGTCAGGAGAGACTGCATGCTGCTTATTCTGCTTCCACGCGCACATCTATTTACGTCTCTGGTATAGCAGGTAAAATTACGGCATCCTGTTCACGGTTTGCGCATGCGTAATCCCGGTGTAGCTCCTCTATAACCCCCCTGAAAAATCGTATTTATGATTAGTAGACTACTGAGGCATGGAATGCAGTAGTTCAAATAATGTCAACCATGTGCTTTGTGTATAACATGAAGTTTTGTAGGCTACACCAGACAAGGGCGACCGTCGCTGATCAAGGGGGAAGCTTCAGCGGAGCACTGAGAATCAGCTACATAAAAATGAGTTATGTAGATATAAAAAACTTTAATCAAATTTGTGTTAGAGAGATTAAAGTAGATGTGACGTGTCAAAATTGATTGATGACCCTATGTGAACTCTATGTAGTGATGACGTGTGCATGTCTTCTGGTCAGGCAAGCCTGGTTAGGTGGGGGCTATGGGGTGAGTAAGGGTCCATTTGACAGGCCGTTAATGATTGATGACCCAAGCCTGATTTATGACCCTATGTAATGATTTATGACCCTATGTCATGTAGAAGGGTGCATGCCCAGGGGGGTTGGTGGGGTTGAGTAAGTGACCATGTGTCAGGTCAACCTGTTACTGTTTCTCACGGTTTGGGTTGGTTAATGCCCCTTATAAAGCCGCTGAACAATTCCTGTTTAAGAGTGCACAAGATCTTAAGAATAACCATGGAATTTGGGATCGGTACCAAAGAAGTGATGACGGTAACAACTGAAGCAGGCCCTCGGGTTGCCCATAGAGCAAGGGCAAAGTATCAACCAGCAATATATGATGCGCCAAAAAAACGTTTTTTAAATGTGTATAGAACCCAAATACCGCCAGCAAATGCTCTGACAGATCAAGTGTTGATGTCTAATGGCCAGCAGTGGGGGTATCGGTTTGATTACCTGGCCTGTAGAGTGACCCTCTATACGGTAGATGAAGGAGAAGAATATACAGAACAGACTGTAGGCTTGGAATATGGTGTTGAAGACTGGTCGGTTTTTCGCAAGGTTGTGTGTCCTGAACTGAGCCTTATCACCAAGGGGTATACTGTGTTCACGGGCCACGAGACCCGTTGGGAAGGTACCCCAGACTCCTCAGGACAAATATTTCACAGGGTGAAAATACAAAGACAGAATGGCCGACCGTGCGGCGCTGTCGAGTTCTATATCGGCACCGAGGCAATCCGAAACCACAACCTTAGGGGTGGTGGCCTGACTGGGGATACCCGACTGCGTCTGGTTATTCCTTTCAAGAGTTGGGATGTAATGGAATTGAAAATGTTGCAACCGTTGGATGCTCTCTTTGTACAGAGCCAACAGCGTCAGAGCCTTGTTCATTTAAAGAAGTGCATAATATATACGAATCGTAAAGATTACGATGCAAAAGAGCCTCAAGAAGATACAGCGTCAGAAGAAAACTAAGTAAGCGGATGCTTTAACCCCGCCCCCCCAGATACCCAATGGCCTTGTTCTACAATAAAAAGAAAAAAGCAGCCAGTTCTTCATTTCAGCATACACCATGGATCTCCAGACCATCTACGAGGAAGCCACTACGTCATGGGGGCCCGACACTAAAGACTCTATGCCACGAAGCCCTACACTCTACGCACCCCTGGCAAGACCCGTGACACCCCCGACATTTACCCAGCCTGAGGATGTGTTTGATGGGGTGGCCAGTACTATTTTTGTGGATACAATCAAGGCCTCTGTAGCTACACTTTTAAACGTGGTGATTGGCGAATATATACGAGAAAAATGCATCGGCTGTGAGATCAATCATCCCAGCCAGCGTCGGCATCCTTGCCTCTACGACCCTCCTAGATACTACTTTTTCAATCATTTTGAGGAGCTGGTGAAAAGACTGTGGTCCTGCCGTTTTATACCAGCGCTGGTCATCGCCCTGGAGTCTATGGGTCTTGTGCCGTCTATCCCTAGAGTTTACGGGGTAACCGAAGCCTTCCTACATGAACTGAAGGAGGCCATCTTCATCCATGAGAAACTCAAAGAAATCCGACACACCCTGGTGGACGACAACAAATACAGGGAAGCTGTGGTGGCTGATGTGATGCTTTTCTGGCTCAATAAATCCCAAGAGACCGAGTGACATTTTGTTTATTTAGAGCTATGGGTAACTATGTGTCTACGATGTTTGAGCGAATAAATACCTTTTTTCTTTTGAGAGACCTTACAAATGTTATGCATCAGATTATTGAAAATAAAGTGAACAATGTAAAGTTCTACACGACCCACAATACAGGGGTTATTGTAGAGCGTGTGTTAAAAATGGAGCAAATCATGAAACATGTCCGACATACGGGCGAGAGTTTACAATGGTCACATATGGTATCAAGGCTTGTTGAGGATTCTGAAGAACTAGAAATAACTTTGGCTAAGATTTTACATTATTTGTTTGAACCACCCTTTAATGTGAATGTGTATCATATTTGTTGTTTATATACTTATATATCAGACGTGTGCGTTTTAAAAATTCAGCGAAACAAACCTGTAAATCTAAACAATATATACAGGGTGTTGCATGCTGTGATTGTTGAGAAAACGGGGACTTGTATCTTGCAACAAATCATGAATTGTCTGTATACGTAATAATTGTTGCATTCTTAAAATAAAAATTCACAAACTGAAATGTTGTCGTTATATGAAAGTGGCTCATTACAGTTATTGTACCTCAGAGAGGCAAGAAGGATGGCTGAGCAGCTGTTGAAAAACATATATTATAATCCCGCTAACCCCGGGTCTTATGGGGGTAAAGAGCGTTTACAGAGAGCTATAGTCGAAGAAACAGGTAGTCTGTTAAGCGATGCTAAAGTGAATGAATGGTTATCAGAGCAAGATGCCTACACTCTACATAAACCTGTAAGAAAACAATTTCCAAGAAATTGAGTTTTTTCTACGCATCCATTATCCCAATTTCAGGCGGATCTATGTGACATGCAGTCCCTTGCCGATAAAAATGATGGAAATCGCTACATGCTAACGGTTATAGATATTTTCTCTAAATTAGCTTCTGAAATGTTTTATTAAAAAATTCTTTTCCGCCATCCGTCTGCACTTTCTTGGGTGCGCCTCCTGCCTTCAAGATCGATTCAAAGGCCCTGGTCACCTCTGCCCCGCTCTTATTTTTTAACACCCTTACATAGGCTAATTTAGAGAAAATATCTATAACCGTTAGCATGTAGCGATTTCCATCATTTTTATCGGCAAGGGACTGCATGTCACATAGATCCGCCTGAAATTGGGATAATGGATGCGTAGAAAAAACTCAATTTCTTGGAAATTGTTTTCTTACAGGTTTATGTAGAGTGTAGGCATCTTGCTCTGATAACCATTCATTCACTTTAGCATCGCTTAACAGACTACCTGTTTCTTCGACTATAGCTCTCTGTAAACGCTCTTTACCCCCATAAGACCCGGGGTTAGCGGGATTATAATATATGTTTTTCAACAGCTGCTCAGCCATCCTTCTTGCCTCTCTGAGGTACAATAACTGTAATGAGCCACTTTCATATAACGACAACATTTCAGTTTGTGAATTTTTATTTTAAGAATGCAACAATTATTACGTATACAGACAATTCATGATTTGTTGCAAGATACAAGTCCCCGTTTTCTCAACAATCACAGCATGCAACACCCTGTATATATTGTTTAGATTTACAGGTTTGTTTCGCTGAATTTTTAAAACGCACACGTCTGATATATAAGTATATAAACAACAAATATGATACACATTCACATTAAAGGGTGGTTCAAACAAATAATGTAAAATCTTAGCCAAAGTTATTTCTAGTTCTTCAGAATCCTCAACAAGCCTTGATACCATATGTGACCATTGTAAACTCTCGCCCGTATGTCGGACATGTTTCATGATTTGCTCCATTTTTAACACACGCTCTACAATAACCCCTGTATTGTGGGTCGTGTAGAACTTTACATTGTTCACTTTATTTTCAATAATCTGATGCATAACATTTGTAAGGTCTCTCAAAAGAAAAAAGGTATTTATTCGCTCAAACATCGTAGACACATAGTTACCCATAGCTCTAAATAAACAAAATGTCACTCGGTCTCTTGGGATTTATTGAGCCAGAAAAGCATCACATCAGCCACCACAGCTTCCCTGTATTTGTTGTCGTCCACCAGGGTGTGTCGGATTTCTTTGAGTTTCTCATGGATGAAGATGGCCTCCTTCAGTTCATGTAGGAAGGCTTCGGTTACCCCGTAAACTCTAGGGATAGACGGCACAAGACCCATAGACTCCAGGGCGATGACCAGCGCTGGTATAAAACGGCAGGACCACAGTCTTTTCACCAGCTCCTCAAAATGATTGAAAAAGTAGTATCTAGGAGGGTCGTAGAGGCAAGGATGCCGACGCTGGCTGGGATGATTGATCTCACAGCCGATGCATTTTTCTCGTATATATTCGCCAATCACCACGTTTAAAAGTGTAGCTACAGAGGCCTTGATTGTATCCACAAAAATAGTACTGGCCACCCCATCAAACACATCCTCAGGCTGGGTAAATGTCGGGGGTGTCACGGGTCTTGCCAGGGGTGCGTAGAGTGTAGGGCTTCGTGGCATAGAGTCTTTAGTGTCGGGCCCCCATGACGTAGTGGCTTCCTCGTAGATGGTCTGGAGATCCATGGTGTATGCTGAAATGAAGAACTGGCTGCTTTTTTCTTTTTATTGTAGAACAAGGCCATTGGGTATCTGGGGGGGCGGGGTTAAAGCATCCGCTTACTTAGTTTTCTTCTGACGCTGTATCTTCTTGAGGCTCTTTTGCATCGTAATCTTTACGATTCGTATATATTATGCACTTCTTTAAATGAACAAGGCTCTGACGCTGTTGGCTCTGTACAAAGAGAGCATCCAACGGTTGCAACATTTTCAATTCCATTACATCCCAACTCTTGAAAGGAATAACCAGACGCAGTCGGGTATCCCCAGTCAGGCCACCACCCCTAAGGTTGTGGTTTCGGATTGCCTCGGTGCCGATATAGAACTCGACAGCGCCGCACGGTCGGCCATTCTGTCTTTGTATTTTCACCCTGTGAAATATTTGTCCTGAGGAGTCTGGGGTACCTTCCCAACGGGTCTCGTGGCCCGTGAACACAGTATACCCCTTGGTGATAAGGCTCAGTTCAGGACACACAACCTTGCGAAAAACCGACCAGTCTTCAACACCATATTCCAAGCCTACAGTCTGTTCTGTATATTCTTCTCCTTCATCTACCGTATAGAGGGTCACTCTACAGGCCAGGTAATCAAACCGATACCCCCACTGCTGGCCATTAGACATCAACACTTGATCTGTCAGAGCATTTGCTGGCGGTATTTGGGTTCTATACACATTTAAAAAACGTTTTTTTGGCGCATCATATATTGCTGGTTGATACTTTGCCCTTGCTCTATGGGCAACCCGAGGGCCTGCTTCAGTTGTTACCGTCATCACTTCTTTGGTACCGATCCCAAATTCCATGGTTATTCTTAAGATCTTGTGCACTCTTAAACAGGAATTGTTCAGCGGCTTTATAAGGGGCATTAACCAACCCAAACCGTGAGAAACAGTAACAGGTTGACCTGACACATGGTCACTTACTCAACCCCACCAACCCCCCTGGGCATGCACCCTTCTACATGACATAGGGTCATAAATCATTACATAGGGTCATAAATCAGGCTTGGGTCATCAATCATTAACGGCCTGTCAAATGGACCCTTACTCACCCCATAGCCCCCACCTAACCAGGCTTGCCTGACCAGAAGACATGCACATGTCATCACTACATAGGGTTCACATAGAGTTCACATAGGTTCACATAGGGTCATCAATCAAAATTCTGACACGTCACATCTACTTTAATCTCTCTTGTGTTGTATTTTAAGTGATTTTACTTAAAC
>NW_027256484.1:0-8286 GCF_045679555.1 Salvelinus alpinus
ATTTTTTTTTTTTTTTTTTTTCACCTTTATTTAACCAGGTAGGCTAGTTGAGAACAAGTTCTCATTTGCAACTGCGACCTGGCCAAGATAAAGCATAGCAGTGTGAACAGACAACACAGAGTTACACATGGAGTAAACAATAAACAAGTCAATAACATGGTAGAAAAAAAGATAATCTATATACAATGTGTGCAAAAGGCATGAGGTAGGCAATAAATCGAATAATTACAATTTAGCAGATTAACACTGGAGTGATAAATCATCAGATGATCATGTGCAAGAAGAGATATTGGTACTGGTGTGCAAAAGAGCAGAAAAGTAAATAAATAAAAGCAGTATGGGGGGTGAGGTAGGTAAATTGGGTGGGTAGTTTACAGATGGACTATGTACAGCTGCAGCGATCGGTTAGCTGCTCAGATAGCAGATTTTTAAAGTTGTTGAGGGAGATAAAAGTCTCCAACTTCAGAGATTTTTGCAATTCGTTCCAGTCGCAGGCAGCAGAGAACTGGAAGGAAAGGCGTCCAAATGAGGTTTTAGCTTTAGGGATGATCAGTGAGATACACCTGCTGGAGCGCGTGCTGCGGGTGGGTGTAGCCATCGTGACCAGTGAACTGAGATAAGGCGGCACTTTACCTAGCATAGCCTTGTAGATGACCTGGAGCCAGTGGGTCTGACGACGAACATGTAGCGAGGGCCAGCCGACTAGGGCATACAGGTCGCAGTGGTGGGTCGTATAAGGTGCTTTAGTAACAAAACGAATGGCACTGTGATAAACTGCATCCAGTTTGCTGAGTAGAGTGTTGGAAGCTATTTTGTAGATGACATCGCCGAAGTCGAGGATCGGCAGGATAGTCAGTTTTACTAGGGTAAGTTTGGCGACGTGAGTGAAGGAGGCTTTGTTGCGGAATAGAAAGCCGATTCTTGATTTGATTTTGGATTGGAGATGTTTGATATGAGTCTGGAAGGAGAGTTTGCAGTCTAGCCAGACACCTAGGTACTTATAGATGTCCACATATTCTAGGTCGGAACCGTCCAGGGTGGTGATGCTAGTCGGGCGTGCGGGTGCAGGCAGCGAACGGTTGAAAAGCATGCATTTGGTTTTACTAGCGTTTAAGAGCAGTTGGAGGCCACGGAAGGAGTGTTGTATGGCATTGAAGCTCGTTTGGAGGTTAGATAGCACAGTGTCCAAGGAAGGGCCGGAAGTATATAGAATGGTGTCGTCTGCGTAGAGGTGGATCAGGGAATCGCCCGCAGCAAGAGCAACATCATTGATGTATACAGAGAAAAGAGTCGGCCCGAGAATTGAACCCTGTGGTACCCCCATAGAGACTGCCAGAGGACCGGACAACATGCCCTCCGATTTGACACACTGAACTCTGTCTGCAAAGTAGTTGGTGAACCAGGCAAGGCAGTCATTAGAAAAACCGAGGCTACTGAGTCTGCCGATAAGAATATGGTGATTGACAGAGTCGAAAGCCTTGGCCAGGTCGATGAAGACGGCTGCACAGTAATGTCTTTTATCGATGGCGGTTATGATGTCGTTTAGTACCTTGAGCGTGGCTGAGGTGCATCCGTGACCGGCTCGGAAACCGGATTGCACAGCGGAGAAGGTACGTTGGGATTCGAGATGGTCAGTGATCTGTTTGTTGACTTGGCTTTCGAAGACCTTAGATAGGCAGGGCAGGATGGATATAGGTCTGTAACAGTTTGGGTCCAGGGTGTCTCCCCCTTTGAAGAGGGGGATGACCGCGGCAGCTTTCCAATCCTTGGGGATCTCAGATGATACGAAGGAGAGGTTGAACAGGCTGGTAATAGGGGGTGCGACAATGGCGGCGGACAGTTTCAGAAATAGGGGGTCCAGATTGTCAAGCCCAGCTGATTTGTATGGGTCCAGGTTTTCCAGCTCTTTCAGAACATCTGCTATCTGGATTTGGGTAAAGGAGAAGCTGGGGAGGCTTGGGCGAGTAGCAGCGGGGGGGGCGGGGCTGTTGGCCAAGGTTGGAGTCGCCAGGAAGAAGGCATGGCCAGCCATTGAGAAATGCTTGTTGAAGTCTTCGATTATCACGGATTTATCGGTGGTGACCGTGTTACCTAGCCTCAGTGCAGTGGGCAGCTGGGAGGAGGTGCTCTTGTTCTCCATGGACTTTACAGTATCCCAGAACTTTTTGGAGTTAGAGCTACAGGATGCGAATTTCTGCTTGAAAAAGCTGGCCTTTGCTTTCCTGACTGACTGCGTGTATTGGTTCCTGACTTCCCTGAACAGTTGCATATCGCGGGGGCTCTTCGATGCTATTGCAGTTCGCCACAGGATGTTTTTGTGCTGGTCGAGGGCAGTCAGGTCTGGAGTGAACCAAGGGCTATATCTGTTCTTGGTTCTGCATTTTTTGAACGGAGCATGCTTGTCTAATATGGTGAGGAAGTAATATTTAAAGAATGACCAGGCATCCTCAACTGACGGGATGAGGTCAATATCCTTCCAGGGTACCCGGGCCAGGTCGATTAGAAAGGCCTGCTCGCAGAAGTGTTTTAGGGAGCGTTTGACAGTGATGAGGGGTGGTCGTTTGACCGCAGACCCGTGGCGGATACAGGCAATGAGGCAGTGATCGCTGAGATCTTGATTGAAGACAGCAGAGGTGTATTTGGAGGGCAGGTTGGTCAGGATAATGTCTATTAGGGTGCCCATGTTTACGGATTTAGGGTTGTACCTGGTGGGTTCCTTGATGATTTGTGTGAGATTGAGGGCATCAAGCTTGGATTGTAGGACTGCCGGGGTGTTAAGCATATCCCAGTTTAGGTCACCTAACAGAACAAACTCTGAAGCTAGATGGGGAGCGATCAATTCACAGATGGTGTCCAGGGCACAGCTGGGAGCTGAGGGGGGTCGGTAGCAGGCGGCAACAGTGAGAGACTTATTTCTGGAGAGATTAATTTTTAAAATTAGAAGTTCGAACTGTTTGGGCATAGACCTGGAAAGTATGACAGAACTTTGCAGGCTATCTCTGCAGTAGATTGCAACTCCTCCCCCTTTGGCAGTTCTATCTTGACGGAAAGTGTTATAGTTGGGTATGGAAATCTCAGAATTTTTGGTGGCCTTCCTAAGCCAGGATTCGGACACGGCAAGGACATCAGGATTGGCAGAGTGTGCTAAAGCGGTGAGTAAGGCAAACTTAGGGAGGAGGCTTCTGATGTTGACATGCATGAGGCCAAGGCTTTTTCGATCGCAGAAGTCAACAAATGAGGGTGACTGGGGACATGCAGGGCCTGGGTTTACCTCCACATCACCCGAGGAACAGAGGAGTAGTAGGATGAGGGTGCGGCTAAAGGCTATCAAAACTGGTCGCCTAGAGCGTTGGGGACAAAGAATAAAAGGAGCAGATTTATGGGCGTGGTAGAATAGATTCTGGGCATAATGTGCAGACAGGGGTATGGAGGGGCGCGGGTACAGCGGAGGCAAGCCCAGGCACTGGGTGATGATAAGAGAGGTTGTATCTCTGGACATGCTGGTCTCAATGGGTGAGGTCACCGCATGTGTGGGGGGTGGGACAAAGGGGGTATCAGAGGTACGGAGAGTGGAACTACAGGGTCCATTGCAAACCAAAACAATGACAATGAAAACTAGCCTGAACAACAGTATGCAAGGCATATTGATATTTGAGAGAGACATACAATAAGGCATAAAGTGATTGCAGGTCTTGATTGGGAGAGCTAGCTAAAACAACAGGTAAGATAACAGCAGCAATAACAGGGTGCTAGTCTGACACAGCAACAACAGGTAAAAAATGGCGATGACTAGGCAGAGAGGGTCGGATTAACTACACACAGATCCTGAGTTAAAGCACAGAGCCGACAGATAAGACACAAATAAACAGAATGGAGTACCGTGAATTAATGGACAGTCAAGCATGCATCAGCTATGTAGCCAAGTGATCATAGTGTCCAGGGGGCAGCCGTAGATGGAGCAGAGGAGGCCTCCACTAAGCTAGCACGCGGCGTGTAAAGTTAGTAGCCCGGGGGGTGGTCTGCTCAGACGGAGGGGGTCTGCTCAGACGTGGTTGTGTCGACAGAGAATCCAAGCCAGATGGCGATGGCGAAAGAGAGGTTGTGAATTGTAGAATAGTGTTTGCTAACTGGTGCTAGCTTCGTGGCAGTGGCAGTGGCACTAGCTCTTCAGCTAGCCGGCAGATGGGCCTAGCTCGAGGCTAGCTCAAGGCTAACTGGTGCTTGCTTCGGGACAGAGGTGTTAGCCAGTAGTAGCCACTCGGTTGCAGCTAGCTAGCTGTGATGATACGGTGTAATTGTCCAGAGCTTGCGTCAGGAATCCGGTGATGTGGTAGAGAAAAAGCAGTCCTATATGCTCTGGGTTGATATCGCGCTGCAGCTAGCCGGCAGATGGGCCTAGCTCGAGGCTAGCTCAAGGCTAACTGGTGCTTGCTTCGGGACAGAGGTGTTAGCCAGTAGTAGCCACTCGGTTGCAGCTAGCTAGCTGTGATAATACGGTGTAATTGTCCAGAGCTTGCGTCAGGAATCCGGTGATGTGGTAGAGAAAAAGCAGTCCTATATGCTCTGGGTTGATATCGCGCTTGCAGACTGGCAGGTATCGGCCCGGTATTGAAGCTGGCTGTGTCCGAGTTAAGGGCGAAGACCGCAGCAGTGGCTAACTGACTACTAGCTAGTAGCTAGTTATCTGGCTAGCTTCTGATTGGGGTTACGGTTCAAAAGTATATAAAAAATAGCAGGTCCGTACCACATTGGGTGAGGCGGAATGTAGGAATGTATATTCAGTTCCTAGATGGAAAGTGAAATTAAAATAAATACGAAATGTATACGAAAAATACGAATACTATTTACACGGGACAAGACAGGACAAAGACACATCCGACTGCTACGCCATTCTTGGATTAATATCACTGTCAATCCACACTACAGTTACCGAGGCTGCATCATGACAAGTGATAGCTCCTACCATATCACTGTCAATCCACACTATGGTTACCTGGGCTGCATCATGACAAGGGATAGCTCCTAACAAAACATGGTCACACCACACTACAGTTACCTGGGGTGCATCATGACAAGGGATAGCTCCTACCATAACACTGTCACTCTTCACTACAGTTACCTGGGGTGCATCATGACAAGGGATAGCTCCTACCATAACACTGTCACTCTTCACTACAGTTACCTGGGATGCATCATGACAAGGGATAGCTCCTACCATAACACTGTCACTCCACAATACAGTTACCTGGGATTTATCATGACAAGGGATTATTCCTACCATAACACTGTCACTACACACTACAGTTACCTGGGCTACATCATGACAAGGGATAGCTCCTAACAAAACACAGTCACGCCACACTACAGTTACCTGGGCTGCATCATGACAAGGGATAGCTCCTAACAAAACACAGTCACGCCACACTACAGTTACCTGGGCTGCCTCATGACAAGGGATAGTTCCTACAATAACACTGTCACTCCACAGAATGGTTACATACGCTGCATCATGACAAGGGATAGCTCCTACAATAACACTGTCACTCCACACTACAGTTACCTGGGCTACATCATGACAAGGGATAGCTCCTAACAAAACACAGTCACGCCACACTACAGTTACCTGGGCTGCATCATGACAAGTGATAGCTCCTACCATAACACTGTCAATCCACACAATGGTTACCTGGGCTGCATCATGACAAGGGATAGCTCCTAACAAAACATGGTCACACCACACTACAGTTACCTGGGCTGCATCATGACAAGGGATAGCTCCTACCATAAAACTGTCACTCCACTCTACAGTTACCTGTGCTGCATCATGACAAGGGATATCTCCTAACAAAACACTGTCACTCTTCACTACAGTTACCTGGGCTACATCATGACAAGGGATAGCTCATAACAAAACACTGTAACTCCACACTACAGTTACCGAGGCTGCATCATGACAAGGGATAGCTCCTACCATATCACTGTCAATCCACACAATGGTTACCTGGGCTACATCATGACAAGGGATAGCTCATAACAAAACACTGTCACTCCACACTACAGTTACCGAGGCTGCATAATGACAAGTGATAGCTCCTACCATATCACTGTCAATCCACACTATGGTTACCTGGGCTGCATCATGACAAGGGATAGCTCCTAACAAAACATGGTCACACCACACTACAGTTACCTGGGGTGCATCATGACAAGGGATAGCTCCTAACAAAACATGGTCACACCACACTACAGTTACCTGGGGTGCATCATGACAAGGGATAGCTCCTACCATAACACTGTCACTCTTCACTACAGTTACCTGGGGTGCATCATGACAAGGGATAGCTCCTACCATAACACTGTCACTCTTCACTACAGTTACCTGGGATGCATCATGACAAGGGATAGCTCCTACCATAACACTGTCACTCCACAATACAGTTACCTGGGATTTATCATGACAAGGGATTATTCCTACCATAACACTGTCACTACACACTACAGTTTTATGGGCTGCATCATGACAAGGGATAGTTCCTACCGTAACACTGTCACTCCACACTACAGTTACCTGGGCTGCATCATGACAAAGGATAGTTCCTACCATAACACTGTCACTACACACTACAGTTTCATGGGCTGCATCATGACAAGGGATAGCTCCTACCATAACACTCTCACTCCACTCTACAGTTTCCTGTGCTGCATCATGACAAGGGATAGATCCTACCATAACACTGTCACTCCACTCTACAGTTTCATGGGCTGCATCATGACAAGGGATAGCTCCTACCATAACACTCTCACTCCACTCTACAGTTTCCTGTGCTGCATCATGACAAGGGATAGATCCTACCATAACACTGTCACTCCACTCTACAGTTTCCTGTGCTGCATCATGACAAGGGATAGATCCTACCATAACACTGTCACTCCACACTACAGTTAACTGTGCTGCATCATGACAAGGGATAGATCCTACCATAACACCGTCACTCTTCACTACAGTTACCTGGGCTGCATCATGACAAGGGATAGCTCCTACCGTAACACTGTCACTCCACACTACAGTTACCTGGGCTGCATCATGACAAGGGATAGTTCCTACCATAACACTGTCACTACACACTACAGTTTCATGGGCTGCATCATGACAAGGGATAGCTCTTACCATAACACTGTCACTCCACTCTACAGTTTCCTGTGCTGCATCATGACACGGGATAGATCCTACCATAACACTGTCACTCCACTCTACAGTTTCCTGTGCTGCATCATGACAAGGGATAGATCCTACCATAACACTGTCACTCTTCACTACAGTTACCTGGGCTGCATCATGACAAGGGATAGCTCCTACCATAACACTGTCACTACACAATACAGTTACCTGGGATTTATCATGACAAGGGATTATTCCTACCATAACACTGTCACTACACACTACAGTTTTATGGGCTGCATCATGACACGGGATAGTTCCTACCGTAACACTGTCACTCCACACTACAGTTACCTGGGCTGCATCATGACAAGGGATAGATCCTACCATAACACTGTCACTACACACTACAGTTTCATGGGCTGCATCATGACAAGGGATAGCTCCTACCATAACACTGTCACTCCACAATACAGTTACCTGGGATTTATCATGACAAGGGATTATTCCTACCATAACACTGTCACTCTTCACTACAGTTACCTGGGCTGCATCATGACAAAGGATAGCTCCTCACAAAACACTGTCACTACACACTACAGTTACATGGGCTGCATCATGACAAGGGATAGTTCCTACCGTAACACTGTCACTCTTCACTACAGTTACCTGGGCTGCATCATGACAAGGGATAGCTCCTCACAAAACACTGTCACTACACACTACAGTTACCTGGGCTGCATCATGACAAGGGATAGATCCTCACAAAACACTGTCACGTCACACTACAGTAACCTGGGCTGCATCATGACAAGGGATAGCTCCTAACAAAAGATTGTCAAACAACAAGATGGTTACCTGGGGTGCATCATGACAAGGGATAGTTCCTACCATAACACTGTCACGCCACTCTACAGTTACCTGGGCTGCATCATGACAAGGGATAGTTCCTAACAAAACACTGTCAAACAACAAGATGGTTACCTGGGCTGCATCATGACAAGGGATAGCTCTTTCCATAACAGTGTCACTCTTCACTACAGTTACCTGGGCTGCATCATGACAAGGAATAGCTCTTTCCATAACAGTGTCACTCTTCACTACAGTTACCTGGGCTGCATCATGAC
>NW_027256485.1:0-8220 GCF_045679555.1 Salvelinus alpinus
CCACATACAAATTAGCGTAGTTAGGAGCCATATGGGGTCCCATAGCAGTACCCTTCGTCTGAATAAAGAAATCCTTTAGAAACATGAAGTGTTTGAGTGTGTGTGAGTACTATTTCAGCCAATGTTACAGTGCATTCACTGGCAGGTATTTCATTAGTCACGTGGCAGAAGAAAATGTTCCATCGCTTCAATACTGCCCTCGTGTGGAATATTTGTGTATAACGACTCAACATCAAAAAGTAACTAACAAAGTGTTATCATAGAGAGGATCAAGAGATTCAATAATAGAGATCATACTACTAGTGTCATTTACAAAGGAGGGGAGCTGTTCTGTGAGTGGTCTAATAAAAAAAATTGATAAAGGAGCCATTACTGCATCAAAGCCCGCTACAATAGGGCTCCCTGGAGGTTTTATAACATTCTTGTGTAATTTCGGCAAAGTATAGAAAGTGGCAATTTTGGGGTGTTGAATGGCCAAAAGGTTGTGTTCCTATTTTGGTGATTTGACCAGAACTTACCTATCTAGGACTGTGTAGATAGTGTTCTGAAATTGGGAAGTGGGGTTACCTCTGTGTTTCTTGTAAAAGGTCAAGCAGTCGTCTATGACAATATTTTACATAAGCTGTCGTATCCAGGAGTACAACCGACCCACCCTTATCAGCAGGACGAATAAGGACTGAGGTATCAGCTTGTAAATCAAGCAAAGATTGTTTTTCATCAGTGCTTGTGATTTGGCTGGAGGTACAAAGTAATGCTTACTTCTAAAAGGAGTCAGAGTATGTGCAGGTGAGCAACTTACACATTCAGTAGAAATATCCCATTTAGGGGAGCTAAAGCATTCCCTTAAATACTTGACTCAAGATATTTCAGCTTCTCATTTGGAATTCACTTTTTTTTTAAAGTCTAATCTACTTAATAGATTTAAAATTCATGCTGTAACAACAAAATGTGGAATAAGTCAATGGGTGTGAATGCTTTGATGGCACGGAGCATACAAACCATTAAACTGCTCTTTCCATGACAGACTAACCAGGTGAAAACTACGATCCCTTATTGATGTCATTTGTTAAATCCACTTCAAGTCAGTGTAGATAAAGGGGAGGAGAGGTTAAATAATTATTTTAAAGTATCTAGACATGTATTGTGCATGTGTGTTGATCAGAGGGTGAATGGGCAAGACAAGACATCAGTGCGTTTGAACAGGGTATGGCAGTAGGTGCCAGGTGCACCGGTTTGCGTCAAGAACTGCAAACTTTGAATACATGTTCTATTGGTTTAATAACAAAATGTTGACCAGCTGGAAAATAATTTTATTGAAATTAATAAAACGATTGAAGAGAAACGCACAACTCTGCAAGGAGCTGTTAACGATGATAGCATATTCAATGAACTGATGAAAACTAACTAAGCTCTCAAGTTGTCTACAGAAATGAAAAAGGACCTTAAATTTGTTTTTTTAAATCAAGAAATTCAACCAAGACAAAAAGCCAAGACCGGGGTCATAGTCTACTTCTGGAGAAACCCTGATAAAAGAGGTCCTGCTCCTCCTCTCCACGACAGATGCAGGAGGGAGGCCGCTTCTATCCACCCCGTCTGACCAACGCTCTACAACCAGCGCCTCATCCGCTTCCAGTGGCAGTTGTTTTTAACCAACGAGAGACTGGACCGACAGAAGCGTAGAGGTGGCCGCGGTCACCTGTACCGAGGAGATCCCTTACCCGACCGGGTAAGAAGAAACGACTACCAGAGACAGAGGGGACCGTTCACATGGTCCCAGAACCCATGGGACTGAGTGTCTTTAATTTATCAAGAAAGATATTGAGCCCTGCCCAAGTCTCCTTGCTTAATAAAGGGTTAACTCAGTGTAACGATTTCGATGTTAAGGTGGACATGTTTAAGATTTTTTAGAAAGATACGTTTAACCTCTCTAGGGTATGTGGCCAACATCCAGTGAGATAGCAGAGCGCCAAATACAGAAATACTCAGAAAAAATTCACAAAACAAAACATATTTTACATAGGTTTAAAGATTAACTTCTTGTGAATCAAACCAATGTGTCAGATTTTAAAAAATGCTTTACGGCGAAAGCATACCTTACGATTATTTGAGAACATAGCCCAGCAGACAAATCATTACAAACAGTAACCAGCCAAGTAGAAGAGTTACACAAGTCAGAAATAGAGAAAATTAATCCCTTACCTTTGATGATTTTCATATGGTGGCACTCAGAAGATATTAATTTACTCAAATGTTCCTTTTGTTCAATAAAGTCTATATCCAAAAACCTCCGTTTTGTTCGCGTTTTCTTCAGAAATCCACAGGCTCAAAAGCAGACAAAATCCATATTGTATCCGTAAAGTTCATAGAAACATGTCAAACGATGTTTATATTCAATCCTCAGGTTGTTTTTAGCCTAAATGATCTATAATATTTCAACCGGACAATAGCGTCGTCAATATAAAAAGGTAAACAAGAAAGGCACTCTCTCGGGATTGCGTATGAAAAAGCTCTGTGACACGATAGGGTCCACTCATTCAGACTGGTCTTACTCCCTCATTTATCAGAATACAAGCCTGAAACAATTTCTAAAGACTGTTGACGTCTAGTGGAAGGCATAGGAACTGCAAGTTGAGTACTAAGTCAATGGATACTGTCATGGCATTGAATAGAAAACTACAAAACCAACAGAAAACTACTTCCTGAATGGATTTTTCTCAGGTTTTCGCCTGCCAAATCAGTTCAAATCTACCAGTTATATGCATATCATATCTTCTGGGCCCGAGTAGCATGCTGTTTAATTTGGGCATGCTTTTCATCCAAAATTCCGAATGCTGCCCCCTACCCTAGAGAAGTTAACTTCTACTTGCTACCAAACCCGGATCCGGGAGCACCCCCCACAGTAAAAAAGCTGACTAGCATAGCGTCACAAGTAAATACTAGCATCTAAATATCATTAAATCACAAGTCCAAGACACCAGATGAAAGATACAGATCTTGTGAATCCAGCCATTTCTGATTTTTAAAATGTTTTACAGGGAAGACACTATGTAAATCTATTAGCTAACCACGTTAGCAAAAGACACCACTTTTTTTACTCCACCAGTTTTTTACTCCATCAGTAGCTATCACTAATTCGACTAAATAAAGATATATATATTGCCACTAACCAAGAAACAACTTCATAAGATGACAGTCTGATAACATATTTATGGTATAGCATATGTTTTTTTGTTTTTTTTATGTGCATTTTTCAGGTATAAATCGCAGTTCTACATTGCAGCTGCAATCTGAAATAGCGTTGGAAGCAGCCGGAATAATTACAGAGACCGACGTCAATTACCAAAATACTCATCCTAAAACATTTCTGAAAAATACACAGCATACAGCAAATGAAAGACCAACATCTTGTGAATCCAGCCAATATTTCAGATTTTTCAAGTGTTTTACAGCGAAAACACAATATAGCATTATATTAGCTTACCACCATAGCCAGAAACACAAGCAATTTACCAGCAGCACAGGTTAGCGATCGTAACAATACAGCAAAAGATATATAATTTTTTACTAACCTTGATATACTTCATCAGATGACAGTCCTGTAACATCATATTACACAATGCATATAGGGTTTTGTTCGAAAATGTGCATATTTAGCAGTACAAATCGTTGTTATTCAATGTGATCAGTGGCAACAGGTCATGCATTCTGGCCGGCGCCATCTTGGAAAGGCAGCTAAGTTTACGAATATTTATCGATTAGATTGACAAAAAAAATACAGGTTGGACAGCTAATGAAAGATGCATTAGTTATTAATGCAACCGCTGAGTTAGATTTTTAAAATTAACGTTACTAGACATACAGTGTGCGTTACAGCCAGACTAGTGCCGCAATAATGGCCGACAAATGCGTTTACATTTTTCCACATAAATACGGAATAAAATCATAAATAGCTCTTACTTTTGGACGAGCTTCCATCAGAATCTTGGGCAAGGTGTCCTTTGTCCAAAAGAATCGTTGCTTTGTTGTAAAACGTCCTCTTCAACTTCGGAATTAGCAGCTAACAATAGCTACGTGGCACACACATGTCCAAATCCTCCAAACGCAATACTACGAAAATTCCGAAAATAGCAATATACTCGCATAAACTGATATAAATCAGTTTAAAATAACTTCGTTATGATGTTTCTAACACCTATATCGAATTAAATCACAGACGGATATATCTTAGGCCGATAACGAGAGCTTTTGAGCATGCCATTCTGATGTCCTCTCTTGCGTCTTGACGAGCGTCCAAAATAACGGACCTTTCACTCCATGGCCTTTTATAAAGTCTGAGAAATACGTAGAGACTCCATTCCACTTCTCATTGGTTACTGACATCCAGGGGAAGGCGGGTGCAGTTCATTTCGACCCATAGGACACATACAGAGCTTTAAACTGATCCGAGATCAGAGCCTAGTTTTCAGACCTTCGCAGTTCCTGTCATGATTTTTGCTGCAGAAAGAGTTCTGGTTCACCCACAGACATAATTCAAACGGTTTTAGAAACTAGAGATTGTTTTCTATCCAATAGTAATAATAATATGCATATTGTACGAGCAAGAATTGAGTACGAGGCAGTTTAATTTGGGAACGCAAAATGTCGAAGTTGAAACAGCACCCCCTGTATTCTCAAGAGGTTAACTTCTTAGGGCTGCAATCTCGTTAACGGGATCGATATGACAACATCCAGTGTAAGTGCAGGGCGCCAAATTCAAAACAACAGAAATCTCATAATTAAAATTCCTCAAACATACATGTATCTTATACCGTTTTAAAGGTAATCTTGTTGTTAACTGCTGCAGGGGCAGTATTGAGTAGCGTGGATGAAAGGTGCCCAGAGTAAACGGCCTGCTCCTCAGTCCCAGTTACTAATATATGCATATTATTATTAGTATTGGATAGAAAACACTCAAGTTTCTTCTTCTGTCCCCTCTACCTCTGCCCCTTCTGCTCCAACCAGTGCTGTTCACCTGCCCAGATTCATCTCTGCAGGCATGAATGTACCTCAGGGCAAAAAGGGCACAGTGGGGAGGTGTCGACGTGTGCTTTGTCACAGGAAATGCCCCATCACCTGCACCACTTGTTCAGTAACCCTCTGCTTTACAGCAGAAAGACTGCTATTGGGCATGGCATCAGCAGAACAATATTATGTAGAGGACTGAGGGTCTTCACAATATTTAATATTATACATTGAATGTGTGTAAAAAGTTACCCTTGTTATTACATTTCTTTTCGAATTTTGTATTTTTATTTTATTTATTTTTTTGGGGGGGGGTTGTTAGAATAGCATTTTAGTATTTTGTATATAGTCATTTACTTCAAAATGTATCACTCTACCAATTTGGTCATTTGGGCAACTTGTGTGGGACACCTGGGTGACTACATGCTCAATGTCATGTAGCTCACTCGTTCCTGAAGATATCTTCTTGAAACTTTTTTCAAATACTGTTGCCCTCTTTATGTTCCTCATCAAAATTATCCCTAGCATCATATCTGAATGTTTGCCTGTTCTTGTTCAGTTGAAAGATGATGCAACAACAATAAAAACAGGAAACATATGTTTATTTTCTTCTACCAGATCTATGGTGTTATATTCTCCTACATTCAATTCACATTTCCACAAATTTCAGAGTGTTTCCTTTCAAATGATACCAAGAATATGCCTATCCTTGCTTCTGGGCCTGAGCTACAGACAGTTAGATTTAGGTATGTCTTCAGGTGGAAATTGAGAGAAGGGGGGGGGGGGGGTATCCAAAAGAAGTTAACCTCTACTTCATCACCCTCCCGGATCCGGGATCCTCCTCATCAAAAAAGCTGACTAGCATAGCCTAGCGGGACAGGGATATCCATATAATATAATTTTCATGAAATCACAAGTCCAATACAGCAAATGAAAGATAAACATTTTGTGAATCCAGCCATCATTTCCGATTTTTAAAATGTTTTACAGCGAAAACACTATGTATTTCTATTAGCTAACCACAATAGCCAAACACACAACTGCATATTTTCACCATGTTTCCACCGCATAGGTAGCTTTCACAAAACCGACAAAATAGAGATAAAATTAGTCACTAACCAAGAAACAACTTCATCAGATGATAGTCTTATAACATGTTATACAATACATTTTTAAGTCATTAAGTCAACAAAACATACATTTATGTTTTGTTCGAAAATGTGCATATTTGAGGTATAAATCATAGTTTTACATTGCAGCCACCATCAAAAATAGCACCAAAGCAGCCAGAATAATTAGAGAGCAACGTGAAATACATAAATACTCATCATAAAACATTTATGAAAAATACATGGTGTAGAGCAAATGAAAGATAAACATCTTGTGAATCCAGCCAATATTTCCGATAAAAATAAAAATAAATGTTTTACAGCGAAAACACAATATAGAATTATATTAGCTTACCGCAATAGCCAAACACACAAACGCATTTATTCACCGCAAAGGTAGCTTTCGCAAAAACCATCAATAGATATAAAATTAGTCACTAACCTTTGGACAACTTCATCAGATGACAGTCTTATGTTATACACTGCTCAAAAAAATAAAGGGAACACTTAAACAACACAATGTAACTCCAAGTCAATCACACTTCTGTGAAATCAAACTGTCCACTTAGGAAGCAACACTGATTGACAATAAATTTCACATGCTGTTGTGCAAATGGAATAGACAAAAGGTGGAAATTATAGGCAATTAGCCAGACACCCCCAATAAAGGAGTGATTCTGCAGGTGCTGACCACAGACCACTTCTCAGTTCCTATGCTTCCTGGCTGATGTTTTGGTCACTTTTGAATGCTGGCGGTGCTCTCACTCTAGTGGTAGCACGAGGCGGAGTCTACAACCCACACAAGTGGCTCAGGTAGTGCAGCTCATCCAGGATGGCACATCAATGCGCGCTGTGGCAAGAAGGTTTGCTGTGTCTGTCAGCGTAGTGTCCAGAGCATGGAGGCGCTACCAGGAGACAGGCCAGTACATCAGGAGACGTGGAGGAGGCCGTAGGAGGGCAACAACCCAGCAGCAGGACCGCTACCTCCGCCTTTGTGCAAGGAGGTGCACTGCCAGAGCCCTGCAAAATGACCTACAGCAGGCCACAAATGTGCATGTGTCTGCTCAAACGGTCAGAAACAGACTCCATGAGGGTGGTATGAGGGCCCGACGTCCACAGGTGGGGGTTGTGCTTACAGCCCAGCACCGTGCAGGACGTTTGGCATTTGCCAGAGAACACCAAGACTGGCAAATTCGCCACTGGCGCCCTGTGCTCTTCACAGATGAAAGCAGGTTCACACTGAGCACATGAGCACATGTGACAGACGTGACAGAGTCTGGAGACGCCGTGGAGAACGTTCTGCTGCCTGCAACATCCTCCAGCATGACCGGTTTGGCGGTGGGTCAGTCATGGTGTGGGGTGGCATTTCTTTGTGGGGCCGCACAGCCCTCCATGTGCTCGCCAGAGGTAGCCTGACTGCCATTAGGTACCGAGACGAGATCCTCAGACCCCTTGTGAGACCATATGCTGACACATGCACATTTGTGGCCTGCTGGAGGTCATTTTGCAGGGCTCTGGCAGTGCACCTCCTTGCACAAAGGCGGAGGTAGCGGTCCTGCTGCTGGGTTGGTCCCTCCTACGGCCTCCTCCACGTCTCCTGATGTACTGTCCTGTCTCCTGGTAGCGCCTCCATGCTCTGGACACTACGCTGACAGACACAGCAAACCTTTTTGACACTGCTCGCATTGATGTGCTGGATGAACTGCACTACCTGAGCCACTTGTGTGGGTTGTAGACTTCGTCTCATGCTACCACTGGAGTGAGAGCACCGCCAGCATTCAAAAGTGACCAAAACATCAGCCAGGAAGCATAGGAACTGAGAAGTGGTCTGTGGTCACCACCTGCAGAATCACTACTTTTTTGGGGGTGTCTTGCTAATTGCCTATAATTTCCACCTTTTGTCTATTCCATTTGCACAACAGCATGTGAAATTTATTGTCAATCAGTGTTGCTTCCTAAGTGGACAGTTTGATTTCATAGAAGTGTGATTGACTTGGAGTTACATTGTGTTGTTTAAGTGTTCCCTTTATTTTTTTGAGCAGTGTACAATACATTTATGTTTTGCTCGAAAATGTGCATATTTAGAGCTGCAAATCGTGGTTATACATTG
>NW_027256486.1:0-8214 GCF_045679555.1 Salvelinus alpinus
ACAGTATGAGTGATTATACTATACATGTTGATGAGAACTAGAACCCTCACAGTACTGTACAGTATGAGTGATTATACTATACATGTTGATGAGAACTAGAACCCTCACAGTACTGTACAGTATGAGTGATTATACTATACATGTTGATGAGAACTAGGACCCTCACAGTACTGTACAGTTTGAGTGATTATACTATACATGTTGATGAGAACTAGAACCCTCACAGTACTGTACAGTTTGAGTGATTATACTATACATGTTGATGAGAACTAGAACCCTCACAGTACTGTACAGTATGAGTGATTATACTATACATGTTGATGAGAACTAGGACCCTCACAGTACTGTACAGTTTGAGTGATTATACTATACATGTTGATGAGAACTAGAACCCTCACAGTACTGTACAGTATGAGTGATTATACTATACATGTTGATGAGAACTAGAACCCTCACAGTACTGTACAGTATGAGTGTTATACTATACATGTTGATGAGAACTAGAACCCTCACAGTACTGTACAGTATGAGAGATTATACATGTTGATGAGAACTAGAACCCTCACAGTACTGTACAGTATGAGTGTTATACTATACATGTTGATGAGAACTAGGACCCTCACAGTACTGTACAGTTTGAGTGATTATACTATACATGTTGATGAGAACTAGAACCCTCACAGTACTGTACAGTATGAGTGTTATACTATACATGTTGATGAGAACTAGAACCCTCACAGTACTGTACAGTATGAGTGTTATACTATACATGTTGATGAGAACTAGAACCCTCACAGTACTGTACAGTATGAGTGTTATACTATACATGTTGATGAGAACTAGGACCCTCACAGTACTGTACAGTTTGAGTGATTATACTATACATGTTGATGAGAACTAGAACCCTCACAGTACTGTACAGTATGAGTGTTATACTATACATGTTGATGAGAACTAGAACCCTCACAGTACTGTACAGTATGAGTGATTATACTATACAGTGGGGAGAACAAGTATTTGATACACTGCCGATTTTGCAGGTTTTCCTACTTACAAAGCATGTACAGGTCTGTAATTTTTATCATAGGTACACTTCAACTGCGAGAGACGGAATCTAAAACAAAAATCCAGAAAATCACAGTGTATGATTTTTAAGTAATTAATTTGCATTTTATTGCATGACATAAGTATTTGATCACCTACCAACCAGTAAGAATTCCAGCTCTCACAGACCTGTTAGTTTTTCTTTAAGAAGTCCTCCTGTTCTCCACTCATTACCTGTATTAACTGCACCTGTTTGAACTCGTTACCTGTATAAAAGACACCTGTCCACACACTCAATCAAACAGACTCCAACCTCTCCACAATGGCCAAGACCAGAGAGCTGTGTAAGGACATCAGGGATAAAATTGTAGACCTGCACAAGGCTGGGATGGGCTACAGGACAATAGGCAAGCAGCTTGGTGAGAAGGCAATAACTGTTGGCGCAGATATTAGAAAATGGAAGAAGTTCAAGATGACGGTCAATCACCCTTGGTCTGGGGCTCCATGCAAGATCTCACCTCGTGGGGCATCAATGATCATGAGGAAGGTGAGGGATCAGCCCAGAACTACACGGCAGGACCTGGTCAATGACCTGAAGAGAGCTGGGACCACAGTCTCAAAGAAAACCATTAGTAACACACTACGCCGTCATGGATTAAAATCCTGCAGAGCACGCATGGTCCCCCTGCTCAAGCCAGCGCATGTCCAGGCCCGTCTGAAGTTTGTCAATGACCATCTGGATGATCCAGAGGAGGAATGGAAGAAGGTCATGTGGTCTGATGAGACAAAAATAGAGCTTTTTGGTCTAAACTCCACTCGCCGTGTTTGGAGGAAGAAGAAGGATGAGTACAACCCCAAGAACACCATCCCAACCGTGAAGCATGGAGGTGGAAACATCATTCTTTGGGGATGCTTTTCTGCAACGGGGACAGGACTACTGTACCGTATTGAGGGGAGGATGGATGGGGCCATGTATCGCGAGATCTTGGCCAACAACCACTTTCCCTCAGTAAGAGCATTGAAGATGGGTCGTGGCTGGGTCTTCCAGCATGTCAACGACCTGAAACACACAGCCAGAGCAACTAAGGATTGGCTTCGTAAGAAGCATCTCAAGGCCCTGGAGTGGCCTAGCCAGTCTCCAGACCTGAACCCAATAGAAAATCTTTGGAGGGAGCTAAAAGTCCGTATTGCCCAGCGACAGCCCCGAAACCTGAAGGATCTGGAGAAGGTCTGTATGGAGGAGTGGGCCAAAATCAATGCTGCAGTGTGTGCAAACCTGGTCAAGAACTACAGGAAACGTATGATCTCTGTAATTGCAAACAAAGGTTTCTGTACCAAATATTCAGTTCTGCTTTTCTGATGTATCAAATACTTATGTCATGCAATAAAATGCAAATTAATTACTTAAAAATCATACAATGTGATTTTCTGGATTTTTGTTTTAGATTCCGTCTCTCACAGTTGAAGTGTACCTATGATAAAAATTACAGACCTCTACATGCTTTGTAAGTAGGAAAACCTGCAAAATCAGCAGTGTATCAAATACTTGTTCTCCACACTGTATATGTTGATGAGAACTAGGACCCTCACAGTACTGTACAGTATGAGTGATTATACTATACATGTTGATGAGAACTAGAATCCTCACAGTACTGTACAGTATGAGTGATTATACTATACATGTTGATGAGAACTAGGACCCTCACAGTACTGTACAGTTTGAGTGATTATACTATACATGTTGATGAGAACTAGAACCCTCACAGTACTGTACAGTTTGAGTGATTATACTATACATGTTGATGAGAACTAGAACCCTCACAGTACTGTACAGTATGAGTGATTATACTATACATGTTGATGAGAACTAGAATCCTCACAGTACTGTACAGTTTGAGTGATTATACTATACATGTTGATGAGAACTAGAACCCTCACAGTACTGTACAGTTTGAGTGATTATACTATACATGTTGATGAGAACTAGAACCCTCACAGTACTGTACAGTATGAGTGATTATACTATACATGTTGATGAGAACTAGAACCCTCACAGTACTGTACAGTATGAGTGATTATACTATACATGTTGATGAGAACTAGAATCCTCACAGTACTGTACAGTATGAGTGATTATACTATACATGTTGATGAGAACTAGAACCCTCACAGTACTGTACAGTATGAGTGATTATACTATACATGTTGATGAGAACTAGAACCCTCACAGTACTGTACAGTATGAGTGATTATACTATACATGTTGACGAGAACTAGGACCCTCACAGTACTGTACAGTTTGAGTGATTATACTATACATGTTGATGAGAACTAGAACCCTCACAGTACTGTACAGTTTGAGTGATTATACTATACATGTTGATGAGAACTAGAACCCTCACAGTACTGTACAGTATGAGTGATTATACTATACATGTTGATGAGAACTAGGACCCTCACAGTACTGTACAGTTTGAGTGATTATACTATACATGTTGATGAGAACTAGAACCCTCACAGTACTGTACAGTATGAGTGATTATACTATACATGTTGATGAGAACTAGAACCCTCACAGTACTGTACAGTTTGAGTGATTATACTATACATGTTGATGAGAACTAGGACCCTCACAGTACTGTACAGTTTGAGTGATTATACTATACATGTTGATGAGAACTAGAACCCTCACAGTACTGTACAGTATGAGTGATTATACTATACATGTTGATGAGAACTAGAATCCTCACAGTACTGTACAGTTTGAGTGATTATACTATACATGTTGATGAGAACTAGAACCCTCACAGTACTGTACAGTTTGAGTGATTATACTATCCATGTTGATGAGAACTAGAACCCTCACAGTACTGTACAGTATGAGTGATTATACTATACATGTTGATGAGAACTAGGACCCTCACAGTACTGTACAGTTTGAGTGATTATACTATACATGTTGATGAGAACTAGAACCCTCACAGTACTGTACAGTATGAGTGATTATACTATACATGTTGATGAGAACTAGGACCCTCACAGTACTGTACAGTATGAGTGATTATACTATACATGTTGATGAGAACTAGAACCCTCACAGTACTGTACAGTATGAGTGTTATACTATACATGTTGATGAGAACTAGAACCCTCACAGTACTGTACAGTATGAGTGATTATACATGTTGATGAGAACTAGAACCCTCACAGTACTGTACAGTATGAGTGTTATACTATACATGTTGATGAGAACTAGGACCCTCACAGTACTGTACAGTTTGAGTGATTATACTATACATGTTGATGAGAACTAGAACCCTCACAGTACTGTACAGTATGAGTGATTATACTATACATGTTGATGAGAACTAGAACCCTCACAGTACTGTACAGTATGAGTGATTATACTATACATGTTGATGAGAACTAGAACCCTCACAGTACTGTACAGTATGAGTGATTATACTATACATGTTGATGAGAACTAGGACCCTCACAGTACTGTACAGTTTGAGTGATTATACTATACATGTTGATGAGAACTAGAACCCTCACAGTACTGTACAGTATGAGTGATTATACTATACATGTTGATGAGAACTAGGACCCTCACAGTACTGTACAGTTTGAGTGATTATACTATACATGTTGATGAGAACTAGAACCCTCACAGTACTGTACAGTATGAGTGATTATACTATACATGTTGATGAGAACTAGGACCCTCACAGTACTGTACAGTTTGAGTGATTATACTATACATGTTGATGAGAACTAGGACCCTCACAGTACTGTACAGTATGAGTGATTATACTATACATGTTGATGAGAACTAGAACCCTCACAGTACTGTACAGTTTGAGTGATTATACTATACATTTTGATGAGAACTAGAACCCTCACAGTACTGTACAGTTTGAGTGATTATACTATACATGTTGATGAGAACTAGGACCCTCACAGTACTGTACAGTTTGAGTGATTATACTATACATGTTGATGAGAACTAGGACCCTCACAGTACTGTACAGTTTGAGTGATTATACTATACATGTTGATGAGAACTAGGACCCTCACAGTACTGTACAGTATGAGTGATTATACTATACATGTTGATGAGAACTAGAACCCTCACAGTACTGTACAGTTTGAGTGATTATACTATACATGTTGATGAGAACTAGGACCCTCACAGTACTGTACAGTATGAGTGATTATACTATACATGTTGATGAGAACTAGAACCCTCACAGTACTGTACAGTTTGAGTGATTATACTATACATGTTGATGAGAACTAGGACCCTCACAGTACTGTACAGTATGAGTGATTATACTATACATGTTGATGAGAACTATAACCCTCACAGTACTGTACAGTATGAGTGATTATACTATACATGTTGATGAGAACTAGAACCCTCACAGTACTGTACAGTTTGAGTGATTATACTATACATGTTGATGAGAACTAGGACCCTCACAGTACTGTACAGTTTGAGTGATTATACTATACATGTTGATGAGAACTAGAACCCTCACAGTACTGTACAGTTTGAGTGATTATACTATACATGTTGATGAGAACTAGAACCCTCACAGTACTGTACAGTATGAGTGTTATACTATACATGTTGATGAGAACTAGAACCCTCACAGTACTGTACAGTTTGAGTGATTATACTATACATGTTGATGAGAACTAGAACCCTCACAGTACTCTACAGTATGCGTCATTATACTATACATGTTGATGAGAACTAGAACCCTCACAGTACTGTACAGTATGAGTGATTATACTATACATGTTGATGAGAACTAGGACCCTCACAGTACTGTACAGTATGAGTGATTATACTATACATGTTGATGAGAACTAGAACCCTCACAGTACTGTACAGTATGAGTGATTATACTATACATGTTGATGAGAACTAGAACCCTCACAGTACTGTACAGTTTGAGTGATTATACTATACATGTTGATGAGAACTAGAACCCTCACAGTACTGTACAGTATGAGTGATTATACTATACATGTTGATGAGAACTAGAACCCTCACAGTACTGTACAGTTTGAGTGATTATACTATACATGTTGATGAGAACTAGAACCCTCACAGTACTGTACAGTTTGAGTGATTATACTATACATGTTGATGAGAACTAGAACCCTCACAGTACTGTACAGTATGAGTGATTATACTATACATGTTGATGAGAACTAGAACCCTCACAGTACTGTACAGTATGAGTGATTATACTATACATGTTGATGAGAACTAGAACCCTCACAGTACTGTACAGTTTGAGTGATTATACTATACATGTTGATGAGAACTAGAACCCTCACAGTACTGTACAGTTTGAGTGATTATACTATACATGTTGATGAGAACTAGAACCCTCACAGTACTGTACAGTATGAGTGATTATACTATACATGTTGATGAGAACTAGAACCCTCACAGTACTGTACAGTTTGAGTGATTATACTATACATGTTGATGAGAACTAGAACCCTCACAGTACTGTACAGTTTGAGTGATTATACTATACATGTTGATGAGAACTAGAACCCTCACAGTACTGTACAGTATGAGTGATTATACTATACATGTTGATGAGAACTAGAACCCTCACAGTACTGTACAGTATGAGTGATTATACTATACATGTTGATGAGAACTAGAACCCTCACAGTACTGTACAGTTTGAGTGATTATACTATACATGTTGATGAGAACTAGAACCCTCACAGTACTGTACAGTTTGAGTGATTATACTATACATGTTGATGAGAACTAGAACCCTCACAGTACTGTACAGTTTGAGTGATTATACTATACATGTTGATGAGAACTAGAACCCTCACAGTACTGTACAGTTTGAGTGATTATACTATACATGTTGATGAGAACTAGAACCCTCACAGTACTGTACAGTTTGAGTGATTATACTATACATGTTGATGAGAACTAGAACCCTCACAGTACTGTACAGTTTGTGTGATTATACTATACATGTTGATGTTTTTCTTGTAATTATTATTGTAGCCCTAGAATTTCAGGAATTTGTTTTTTCACAAGTAAATTACTATATAGAAAAAATAAAGGCTAATGAAGCAAATTGCTGCATTTCTGATTCATTCTTGTGACATATACTTTAGTACAGTCAACAAAGTGAAACGGTGTTATTCTTATTCTATAATGAAATACTGATTTATGTGAAAAATCATTCAAACTTCAAAGAGAAAAGTTCATCATTTATGTAATGCTCCCTGTTCGTGTTTTTTTAGGTCAGTGTTTTATGAGTGACAATGTATGCTTTCTGAGTGAGAATTGTGTTACGTGTGTTATGGTCGAACAAGCTTATTTTGAGACATGTATGAAGAGTTTTGGTGGTGAGATGAACTGTTTGGCCAAGATGCATGTTGGTCATGCAGACTGTGAGAAGAGTTTTGAAAAAGTGGCTTCAATATTGACGATGCTTGTTAGCAATTTTAAAAAGCGACTAACAGTTTTCTTTTAAGGTATCTTTTACTTTTACTCAGGTATGACATTTGAGTACACACACACAATATGGTAGATGCGCACGCGCGCACACAGGCACGGCGGCACACACCTAGAATGTGAGTTTCTTTCTACTGGCCTGGTGGAAGATCGCTCAGACAAGATTACCAGCAGCACCTGCGTTTCTGTAACAGCTTTTACACCAGAGACTTATAAGGACTTTCCTGCAGCACAGCACTGTGCGTGTGCGTGCGTGCGTGCGTGTGTGTGTGTGTGTGTGTGAACATGTGCTTGCCTGAGAGCACACGTGCGCACCTAAGTGCATGTCTACCTCTGTGTAGAAAGCTGTCACCACCACTGTTCGTGAGCTTTTGTTTGTTTCTGAGCAGACAAAGGGACACTTTTAGGAGCTTACAGACGAACCAGTGGGAGTAGAGCGGCGTGCAGCAAAGAGCAAGCAGTTTTGCAAGGGGCACGGTTCGAGGTACTCACTCCCGTGAGTGATTGGCGCAATGGATCCATTGGCGCAATTGATTGGCGCTTGAGGCGCCAAAATATGAAACTAGTCTTGAGCGGCCATTGTTGACCGAGGAAGGCCAGCATCCCGGAGTCGCCTCATCACTGTTGACGTCGAGACTGGTGTTTTGCGGGTACTATTT
>NW_027256487.1:0-8185 GCF_045679555.1 Salvelinus alpinus
TCTTTCAATCACCCACGTGGGTACAATGAGGAGTAAAAATGAGGAGATGGCACGTGGGTACCTGCTTCTATAAACCAATGAGGAGATGGGAGAGGCAGGACTTGCAGCGTGATCTGCGTCAGAAATAGGAATGACTTCTATTTTAGCCCTTGGCAACGCAGACGCTCGTTGGCGCGCGCGAGCAGTGTGGGTGCAATAATTGAATAACATGGATTTCAAAATGTATTTTGCGACGCTCGCGCACGCGACGTGTTCGGTCTGGTCAGCATGTTACGACAGACACAATAAAACAAACAAATAAACAGGCCCTGATCAACAGACAATAGACAGATCCAATCTGTTATCTGACCCCTTAAACTGACCCCTCTTTCCGGCGCCGGAAAGAGATGGCTGCCTCGCTTCGTGTCCCTTGGAAAATATGCAGTATTTTGTTTTTTTACGTGTTATTTCTTACATCGGTACCCCGGGTAATCTTAGGTTTCATTACATACAGTCGGGAGGAACTACTGAATATACGATTAACGTCAACTCATCATCGTTCCTACCAGGAATATGACTTTCCCGAAACGGATCCAGTGTCTTGCCTTCCACACAATACAATGGATCTGATCCCAGCCGGCGACCCTGTGCGACGCCGAAAAAGGGGAAAACGTGGCGGTCTCGTGGTCAGGCTTCGGAGACGGGCACATCGCGCTCCACTCCCTAGCATACTACTCGCCAATGTCCAGTCTCTTGACAATAAGGTTGATGAAATCCGAGCACGGGTAGCATTCCAGAGAGACATCAGGGATTGCAACGTGCTCTGCTTCACGGAAACATGGCTAACTCAAGGGACGCTAACGGAGTCGGTGCAGCCAGCTGGTTTCTCCATGCATCGCGCCGACAGAAACAAACATCTTTCCGGTAAGAAGAGGGGCGGGGGGGTATGCCTTATGATTAACGAGAAGTGGTGTGATCATCATAACAACACACAAGAACTCAAGTCGTTCTGTTCACCTGATCTAGAACTCCTCACAATCAAATGTCGACCGCATTATCTACCAAGGGAATTCTCGTCAATCATAATCACAGCCGTATACATTCCCCCACAAGCAGACACGTCGATGGCCCTGAACGAACTTTATCTGACTCTTTGTAAACTGGAAACCACACACCCTGAGGCTGCATTCATCGTAGCTGGGGATTTTAACAAGGCTAATCTAAAAACAAAACTCCCTAAATTCTATCAGCATATCGATTGTGCTACCAGGGCTGGAAAAACACTAGACCATTGTTACACTAATTTCCGCGACGCTTATAAGGCCCTCCCCCGCCCCCCTTTCGGAAAAGCTGACCACGACTCCATTTTGTTGATTCCAGCCTACAAACAAAAACTCAAACAACAAGCTCCCGCGCTCAGGTCTGTTCAACGCTGGTCCGACCAATCTGAATCCACGCTTCAAGACTGCTTCGATCACGCAGATTGGAATATGTTCCGCATCGCGTCCAACAACAATATTGACGAATATGCTGATTCGGTGAGCGAGTTCATTAGGAAGTGCATTGACGATGTCGTACCCACAGCAACGATAAAAACATTCCCAAACCAGAAACCGTGGATTGACGGCAGCATTCGCGTGAAACTGAAAGCGCGAACCACTGCTTTTAACCAGGGCAAGGTGACCGGAAGCATGACCGAATACAAACAGTGTAGCTATTCTCTCCGCAAGGCAATCAAACAGGCCAAGTCTCAGTACAGAGACAAAATCGAGTCGAAATTCAACAGCTCAGACACAAGAGGTATGTGGCAGGGTCTACAGTCAATCACGGATTACAAAAAGAAAACCAGCCCCGTCGAGGACCAGGATGTCTTGCTCCCAGACAGGCTAAACAACTTTTTTGCCCGCTTTGAGGACAATACAGTGCCACTGACACGGCCCCCTACCAAAACCTGCGGGCTCTCCTTCACTGCAGCCGAGGTGAGTAAAACATTTAAACGTGTTAACCCTCGCAAGGCTGCAGGCCCAGACGGCATTCCCAGCCGCGTCCTCAGAGCATGCGCAGACCAGCTGGCTGGTGTGTTTACGGACATATTCAATCAATCCTTATCCCAGTCTGCTGTTCCCACATGCTTCAAGAGGGCCACCATTGTTCCTGTTCCCAAGAAAGCTAAGGTAACTGAGCTAAACGACTACCGCCCCGTAGCACTCACTTCCGTCATCATGAAGTGCTTTGAGAGACTAGTCAAGGACCATATCACCTCCACCCTACCGGACACCCTAGACCCACTCCAATTTGCTTACCGACCCAATAGGTCCACAGACGACGCAATCACAACCACACTGCACACTGCCCTAACCCATCTGGACAAGAGGAATACCCATGTGAGAATGCTGTTCATCGATTACAGCTCAGCATTTAACACCATAGTACCCTCCAAACTCGTCATCAAGCTCGAGACCCTGGGTCTCGACCCCGCCCTGTGCAACTGGGTCCTGGACTTCCTGACGGGCCGCCCCCAGGTGGTGAGGGTAGGTAACAACATCTCCACCCCGCTGATCCTCAACACTGGGGCCCCACAAGGGTGCGTTCTGAGCCCTCTCCTGTACTCCCTGTTCACCCACGACTGCGTGGCCATGCACGCCTCCAACTCAATCATCAAGTTTGCGGATGACACTACAGTGGTAGGCTTGATCACCAACAACGACGAGACGGCCTACAGGGAGGAGGTGAGGGCCCTCGGAGTGTGGTGTCAGGAAAATAACCTCATACTCAACGTCAACAAAACAAAGGAGATGATTGTGGACTTCAGGAAACAGCAGAGGGAGCACCCCCCTATCCACATCGACGGGTCAGTAGTGGAGAAGGTGGAAAGTTTTAAGTTCCTCGGTGTACACATCACGGACAAACTGAACTGGTCCACCCACACAGACAGCGTTGTGAAGAAGGCGCAGCAGCGCCTCTTCAACCTCAGGAGGCTGAAGAAATTCGGCTTGTCACCAAAAGCACTCACAAACTTCTACAGATGCACAATCGAGAGCATCCTGTCGGGCTGTATCACCGCCTGGTACGGCAACTGCTCCGCCCACAACCGTAAGGCTCTCCAGAGGGTAGTGAGGTCTGCAGAACGCATCACCAGGGGCAAACTACCTGCCCTCCAGGACACCTACACCACCCGATGTCACAGGAAGGCCATAAAGATCATCAAGGACAACAACCACCCAAGCCACTGCCTGTTCACCCCGCTATCATCCAGAAGGCGAGGTCAGTACAGGTGCATCAAAGCAGGGACCGAGAGACTGAAAAACAGCTTCTATCTCAAGGCCATCAGACTGTTAAACAGCCACCACTAACATTTAGCGGCCGCTGCCAACATACTGACTCAACTCCAGCCACTTTAAAAATGGGAATTGATGGAAATTATGTAAAAATGTACCACTAGCCACTTTAAGCAATGCCACTTAATACAATGTTTACATACCCTACATTACCCATCTCATATGTATATATACTGTACTCTATATCATCTACTGCATCTTGCCATCTTTATGCAATACATGTACCACTAGCCACTTTAAACTATGCCACTTTATGTTTACATACCCTACAGTACTCATCTCATATGTATATACCGTACTCTATACCATCTACTGCATCTGCCATGCCGTTCTGTACCACCACTCATCCATATATCTTTATGTACATATTCTTTATCCCTTACACTTGTGTGTGTGTGTAAGGTAGTAGTGTGGAATTGTTAGGTTAGATTACTGTTGGTTATTACTGCATTGTCGGAACTAGAAGCACAAGCATTTCGCTACACTCGCATTAACATCTGCTAACCATGTGTATGTGACTAATAAAATTTGATTTGATTTGATTTGATTTAAACAAACATGCTGTGTCAGCTAATGGGCCTTTTAGTTAACTGTCTGTCTGGGTGTTTTAATCTGGATAGATCCCTCACGGGAGGGGAGGGCCGTATAGCTGTCGGGGGGGGGGGGGGGGGGGCACTGTAACCAGGGAGAAATCCTGTCCTGTCCTCTCCTGTAGTCACAGAGGGCAGAGAATGCCCCCCCCCCCCCCCAATGCCCCCCCCCCCCCCCCCCCACCCCCCCCCCACACCTTCCCCATGGTGGTAGGGCCTTAACTCTGACCATGCCACAGCTCAGTCAGACCACAGGGGAGTCGATGGGAAGAGGTTCTGGACAGGAGCAGTGCATGGCCATGGTGTGTCTCTCTCCTCTCCTGGCTGTTACCTGATTTTTCTCTCTGGGCGGTTGCTCTGCGGCTCTGCTCTGAAATATTCATCAGCAGTCTCTCCTGATCGAAGTTCAGTCTTTTCTCCTGGGATCTGTCTCTGGCCAGGACGACATGGAGGAGTTAGTCTAGTGCACCCCTCCCCACCCCACACCAACTCCCCACACCAACACCCAACACCCCACCCAACACCCCACCCCACACCAACACCCCTCCCCACACCAACACCCCTCCCCACACCAACACCCCTCCCCACACCAACACCCACACCCCACCCAACACCCCACACCAACACCCACACCCCACCCAACACCCCACCCCACACCAACACCCCTGCCAACACCAACACCCACACCCCTCCCCACACCAACACCCCTGCCAACACCCTTCCCCACACCAACACCCCTCCCCAGACCCACACCCATCTCCATGTATTAAACAGCAGGAGTTGATGTCTAGATTTCAAATCCCTCTAGACGCTATGAAAGTCCTGCCTACTGCCTAGATCATGTCTGATGCGGTTTTTGAATGGGATTCAAGAGTATATCATCAAATTCATGAAAATGCAGTCATTGAATACATATTTAAGCAATAAGGCCCGAGGGGGTGTGGTATATGGCTAATACCACGGCTAAGGGCTGTCTAGGCAGAGTTCCTCTGTCCAGTGTCTGTGTTCTTTTGCCCATCTTAATGTTTTCTTTTTATTGGCCAGTCTGAGATATGGCTTTTTCTTTGCAACTCTGCCTAGAAGGCCAGCATCCCGGAGTCGCCTCTTCACTGTTGACGTTGAGACTGGTGTTTGCGGGTACTATTTAATGAAGCTGCCAGTTGAGGACTTGTGAGGCATCTGTTTCTCAAACTAGACACTCTAATGTACTTGTCCTCTTGCTCAGTTGTGCACCGGGTCCTCCCACTCCTCTTTCTATTCTGGTTAGAGCCAGTTTGCACTGTTCTGTGAAGGGAGTAGTACACAGCGTTGTATGAGATCTTCAGTTTCTTGGCAATTTCTCGCATTGAATAGCCTTCATTTCTCAAATCAAGAATAGACTGACGAGTTTCAGAAGAAAGTTCATTGTTTCTGGCTAGTTTGAGCCTGTTATCGAACCGACAAATGCTGATGCTCCAGATACTCAACGTGTCTAAAGAAGGCCAGTTTAATTGCTTCTTTAATCAGAACAACAGTTTTCAGCTGTGCTAACATAATTGCAAAATATTTTTTAAATGATTAATTAGCTTTTTAAAATGATAAACTTGGATTAGCTAACACAACGTGCCATTGGAACACAGGAATGATGGTTGCTGATAATGGGCCTCTGTACGCCTATGTAGATATTCCATAAAAAATCTGCCGTTTCCAGCTACAATAGTCATTTACAACATTAACAATGTCTACACTGTATTTCTGATCAATTTGATGTTATTTTAATGGACAAAAAGTGTGCTTTTCTTTCAAAAACAAGGACATTTCTAAGTGACCCCAAACGTTTTGAATGGTAGTGTATCTTAACTGACCACGTTTTCATGAATTTGATGATATACTCTTGAATCCCATTCAAAAACAGCACGGGACATTGGATGGTTTCCCCCCACCATGGTCACCATGATTACCATCTCTCTCTGTTCCCCTGCAGGTTGGATGGTTTTCCCCCCACCATGGTCACCATGATTACCATCTCTCTCTGTTCCCCTGCAGGTTGGATGGTTTTCCCCCAGCCCCGGTCACCATGATAACCATCTCTCTCTGTTCCCCTGCAGGTTGGATGGTTTTCCCCCAGCCCCGGTCACCATGATAACCATCTCTCTCTGTTCCCCTGCAGGTTGGATGGTTTTCCCCCAGCCCCGGTCACCATGATAACCATCTCTCTCTGTTCCCCTGCAGGTTGGATGGTTTTCCCCCAGCCCCGGTCACCATGATAACCATCTCTCTCTGTTCCCCTGCAGGTTGGATGGTTTTCCCCCAGCCCCGGTCACCATGATAACCATCTCTCTCTGTTCCTCTGCAGGTTGGATGGTTTCCCCCCAGCCCCGGTCACCATGATAACCATCTCTCTCTGTTCCCCTGCAGGTTGGATGGTTTTCTCCAGCCCCGGTCACCATGATAACCATCTCTCTCTGTTCCCCTGCAGGTTGGATGGTTTTCCCCCAGCCCCGGTCACCATGATAACCATCTCTCTCTGTTCCCCTGCAGGTTGGATGGTTTTCTCCAGCCCCGGTCACCATGATAACCATCTCTCTCTGTTCCCCTGCAGGTTGGATGGTTTTCCCCAGCCCCGGTCACCATGATAACCATCTCTCTCTGTTCCCCTGCAGGTTGGATGGTTTTCTCCAGCCCCGGTCACCATGATAACCATCTCTCTCTGTTCCCCTGCAGGTTGGATGGTTTTCTCCAGCCTCGGTCACCATGATAACCATCTCTCTCTGTTCCCCTGCAGGTTGGATGGTTTCCCCCCAGCCCCGGTCACCATGAGCACCATCTCTCCCACCGATTTCGACAGCCTGGAGATCCAGCAGCAGTACAATGACATCAACAACCGCTGGGACCTGGCCGCAGAGACCAACTGGGACAATGAGAACAGCTCGGCACGCCTCTTTGAGCGCTCACGCATCAAAGCTCTGGCAGGTGGGACAACCCAATGTGTTAGCGCATGTGTATTGTGCATACATGTGATGTGTGTCAGGGTATAGGACCAGATGTGTGTTCCTAGTACACCCTCCTGTGCTGGAACATCCAGCCATGCAGGTTGCAGTAGTGTGGAGAGCCCAGCAGAGGGAGCAACAGGCAACCAGAGGCAGCAGCATCAGGCACCTCTGTTTTGCAAAATACTGATCTCTCTGTGGTAGTCACAGTCTCAAACACACCCCACCCTTCACAGACACACCACACTGGAGGAAAAACAACTGACACCACAACTCCAGACTGTGAGTACATGATAGTACACTGATACTAGTATACTGTTAAAAGGTTAGCCTCACCATCACACATTGAAAAGCAACCACTCTCTCTGTGGTAACAGACCCGTTCAGACCCTGTCACCATCATAATGTCATGTGTATGTTAATGTATGTAGATGTTTAACCACTAACCAAATGCCTTATGGATCAGTTATGGAAAGGAGAACAGAGCTGTAATAGTGTGTTGGTTGTTTGTCATCTTCTCCGACATGACTTCACACACCTCTGCAATAGATCACACTGAACTGACTAACAAACTAGTATGACCCGAGTAGTGGAGGTGTGTGGGTGTGTGGTTAGAGGAGCTGTGTGTGTTTGTGTATTCATACAGTATTTTCCATAAGACTCCATAAGTGTGTGTGTGTGTGTGTGTGCTCTTTACTCCCTGGGAATGCTGCTGACACGTCTCCTTTTTACAAGTAGGGGCTTGATGTGCACATTCTTTGACACTTTGCAACAGCTACAGTAGCTCCCCCTCCCCCACAGCACCCTGCATTTCTTCTACACTTTTTCAGTGTTTCCCCTAGGATTTTTTTGGGCAGCGGTGCAAAGTTGGCAGGGTGGGGAGGGTGTGGCCAATGGTGCGGTTGCAAGGTTAGCTTGGGTGGGTGTGGAAAATGGCGCGGTTTTAGAGGCCTCTTGCTGTTTTAAAGCAATTTTCATGCAATTTTACACATTTTGCCATGGGGTGGAGAAAATGTTGTAGTTTTAAAACTAGTTCCCTGCAATTCTACACATTTTGTCATGGGTCTGAGAGAAAAATTGCAGTTTCAAAGCTAATTTGGTGGATTTTAATTTTACATTCCCCCTGGCTGTCTAGTTTGTATTTTGGTGCTTGTTACATCTCCAAGATGATCTTATTTAAAAAATATATAGCTCCATTATCTTTTTTACATACGTACTTTATATCTGGTTTTAGTTGTTTAAGTTTACACTAAAACCGTTTTACCACCCCCCCCCCCCAAAAAAAAATCCCCTATATATGTATATATAT
>NW_027256488.1:0-8159 GCF_045679555.1 Salvelinus alpinus
AACTTTTACTTGGTACTCATCCCGGATCCGGGAGCACCCCCCACAGTACAAAAGCTGACTAGCATAGCCTAGCATAGCGTCACAAGTAAATACAAGCATCTAAATATCATTAAAAACAACCTGAGGATTGATTATAAAAAACATTTGACATGTTTCTACGAACATTACGGATACTTTCTGGAATTTTCTTCAAACGGAACGAGGCTTTGGTTTTCTGAACATAACGCGCAACCCAAATGGTGTTTTTTGTTATTAAAGTAATATTTATCGAACAAAAAGAACATTTGTTGTGTAACTGGGAGTCTCGTGAGTGCAAACATCCGAAGATTATCAAAGGTAAGCAATTAATTGTATTGCTTTTCTGACTTTCGTGACCATGCTAATTTGGGGCTAGCTGTTGTAGCATTGATTGATACACTCACAAAAGCTTGGATTGCTTTCGCTGCAAAGCATATTTTCAAAATCTGACACGATAGGTGGATTAACAACAAGCTAAGCTGTGTTATGGTATATTTCCCTTGTGATTGCATGATTATAAATATTTTTTGTAATATTTTGTGCCCTGCAATTCAGCGGTTGTTTAGGAAAATTATCCTGTAAAAGGGATCCGTAGCTCAGAGAAGTTAACTTTGGGCGGGATGATGGTAGCAACTTAGGCTAAAAGGCTTTGCGTGGTCAGTCCGACTTCTGAAGTGGCCTTTACTGCAATGCAGGCTACGCAGACTTCAGGGCTTTTATACTTCTTGCGCTTAGCAGAGCTATTGTGAAGGAAGTATTTAAAAACTTCTTCAGGCTAGGTGTCCCACTAGCGGGACAACTTCCAGTGAAATAAATAATCATAAAAATTATGGATATTAAACATGTATGTACAGTGAGGGAAAAAAGTATTTGATCCCCTGCTGATTTTGTACGTTTGCCCACTGACAAAGATATTATCAGTCTATAATTTTAATGGTAGGTTTATTTGAACAGTGAGAGACAGAATAACAACAAAAATATCCAGAAAAATGCATGTCAAAAATGTTATAAATTGATTTGCATTTTAATGAGGGAAATAAGTATTTGACCCCTTCTCAATCAAAAAGATTTCTGGCTCCCAGGTGTCTTTCATACAGGTAACGAACGGAGATTAGGAGCACACTCTTAAAGGGAGTGCTCCTAATCTCAGTTTCTTACCTGTATAAAAGATACCTGTCCACAGAAGCAATCAATCAATCAGATTCCAAACTCTCCACCATGGCCAAGACCAAAGAGCTCTCCAAGGATGTCAGGGACAAGATTGTAGACCTACACAAGGCTGGAATGGGCTACAAGACCATCGCCAAGCAGCTTGGTGAGAAGGTGACAACAGTTTCTGTGATTATTCGCAAATGGAAGAAACACAAAAGACCTGTCAATCTCCCTCAGCCTGGGGCTCCATGCAAGATCTCACCTCGTGAAGTTGCAATGATCATGAGAACGGTGAGGAATCAGCCCAGAACTACACAGGAGGATCTTGTCAATGATCTCAAGGCAGCTGGGACCATAGTCATCAAGAAAACAATTGGTAACACACTATGCCGTGAAGGACTGAAATCCTGCAGCGCCCGCAAGGTCCCCCTGCTCAAGAAAGCACATATACATACCCGTCTGAAGTTTGCCAATGAACATTTGAATGATTCAGAGGACAACTGGGTGAACGTGTTGTGGTCAGATGAGACCAAAATGGAGTTCTTTGGCATCAACCCAACTTGCCGTGTTTGGAGGAGGAGGAATGCTGCCTATGACCCCAAGAAACCATCCCCACCGTCAAACATGGAGGTGGAAACATTATGCTTTGGTGGTGTTTTTCTGCTAAAGGGACAGGACAACTTCACCGCATCAAAGGGACGATGGACGGGGACATGTACCGTCAAATCTTGGGTGAAAACCTCCTTCCCTCAGCCAGGGTATTGAATTATTTTTATTTATTTATTTTTATTTCACCTTTATTTAACCAGGTAGGCTAGTTGAGAACAAGTTCTCATTTGCAACTGCGACCTGGCCAAGATAAAGCATAGCAGTGTGAACAGACAACACACACATGGAGTAAACAATAAACAAGTCAAAAACATGGTAGAAAAAAAAGAGAATCTATATACAATGTGTGCAAAAGGCATGAGGTAGGCAATAAATCGAATAATTACAATTTAGCAGATTAACACTGGAGTGATAAATCATCAGATGATCATGTGCAAGAAGAGATACTGGTGTGCAAAAGAGCAGAAAAGTAAATAAATAAAAGCAGTATGGGGGGTGAGGTAGTGGATGGGTATTCCAGCATGACAATGACCCAAAACACACGGCCAAGGCAACAAAAGAGTGGCTCAAGAAGAAGCACATTAAGGTCCTGGAGTGGCCTAGCCAGTCTCCAGACCTTAATCCCATAGAAAATCTGTGTAGGGAGCTGAAGGTTCGAGTTGCCAAACGTCAGCCTCGAAACCTTAATGACTTGAAGAAGATCTGCAAAGAGGAGTGGGACAAAATCCCTCCTGAGATGTGTGCAAACCTGGTGGCCAACTACAAGAAACGTCTGACCTCTGTGATTGCCAACAAGGGTTTTGCCACCAAGTACTAAGTCATGTTTTGCAGAGGGGTCAAATACTTATTTCCCTCATTAAAATGCAAATCAATTCATAACATTTTTGACATGCGTTTTTCTGGATTTTTTTGTTGATATTCTGTCTCTCACTGTTCAAATAAACCTACCATTAAAATTATAGACTGATCATTTCTTTGTCAGTGGGCAAACGTACAAAATCAGCAGGGGATCAAATACTTTTTTCCCTCACTGTACATACAAGTGTCTTATATTGGTTAAAGCTTAAATTCTTGTTAATCTAACTGCACTGTCTGATTTACAATGGGCTTTACAGCGAAAACATGCCATGTGATTGTTTGAGGACGGCGCCCCATATCAACATATTTTTCCACCGGCACAGGCTTCATAAAATCACAAATAGCGATTAAATATTCACTTATTTTTTGAAAATATTCCTCTGATATGCAATCCAAAGGGTCCTAGTGTCGTTGTGTTAGATAAAATCCTTATTTATATCCCAAACAGTCTGTTTAGTTTGCACCATCGATTTGAGTAATCCACTCGTTCAACATGCAGAGAATGGAATCCAAAAAGATACCGCCAAACTTTAAAACAAGTCAAAATATGTTTCTATATAATCAAACTATAATATTTCGTATGGAAATAAGTATGTTCAATAGGAAAACGATATTAGCAGGTGTGCATCCTCTTCATCGCACGCACACAGACTGATTTCCAAGTCTGTATCCCAGTACTAAAACTCATAATTCTTCCTCGTTTCGGAAGAAACAAGCCTGTAACCTTGAAAAAAGACTGTTGACATCTAGTGGAAGCCATAGAAATTGCAATATAGGAGCTGAATTTGGATATGCCACTATACATTCCATTGTAAGAGCATGGGCTCTCAAGAAAAATTAATTCCAGTTGTTTTTTCTTTGGATTTTCTCCTACCATATCTATTGCCTTATAGTCTCATACATTATTTTAACATTTCCACAAACTTCAAAGTGTTTTCCATCCAATGGTACCAATTATATCCATATCCTGGCTTCTGGGCCTGAGTAACAGGCAGTTTACTTTGGACATGTCAGTCAGGCGTAAATTCAGAAAAAAGGACCCTAGCTTTAGTTGGAAGTGAGGTTGTGTTTATACAGGACGTACCGCCCCCACCTACCTTCAACCAATCATGTCAATGTGGAGCTATACGGAGCCCTCTGCATTGTTACAACATTTTAGAGGCACACTGCGATGCGGTACGGAGCTTGATTTGGCCTCTTCATGCCTTCGGAGGCCCCAAAATTGCGCCACACCCTCCATACTAAGCTTCGGACCACATATTCGTATCAAGCATAAATTTGATTTAAGGCTGGTACTCCACGCAATTCCAGCCAGCACAGCTCGCAGACCCAATGGAAACGGCTACAAACAGCATGGATTTAAACAGCCACAAGCCCATCTGTGGTCCCAGCCACAAGGACTAACCGTTTCGCAGGCTGTGTTCAAACTGTCAAGGAAACCATGTTAGCTTGAAAGCTAGCAGCTAGGCTAACTGCTTTCCCAAGCAGCATCTCTTCAGACTTTAGTATCCCGAGACAAATACTGTAGTAGCAGTCCCAGTAACTGAGGTTAGAGAAGGGTGAGTGGGCTGGTGTAGATAAAATGCCAGGGCCGAATTCTTGTCCCAGTCCGCTCCTGCTCAGGAGGCTTTTGGAAATCGATTCAAATGCAGCCCCACTTAAGCCGGTGTGACCCATCAGTACATTAGTCCATAACGGTATGACATATTGATCAACGGCAAGAGTTTGTGTCTTTAAACTAATGCAGAACTTTTTATGAGTCATGTGTCTGTGCCCTGCATGAAACCATCAGAGAGCATTCTATTCCCATCAAATAAGAAGCCGCAGTATAACGTGAGTCTACTTGGAGTTATAGTAGAGAGCTGATGTATTCACTTCAAAAACTGAAATAGGGAAAATAGCAGATTCATTAGGATACTATGATTTGTATTTTTTCAATCAGATCTTGATGTACTTTCTTTCATAATTTGCTCCTCTAGCTAATGATCTCTAAGTATAATGCAGCAGGTTATTGATTTGGAGCCATGATGCAGCAAATAAGTCTATCCATGTGTGTCCCCAATGTCGTAGGTTTTAGTATTCCTGTAATGGTTTCATAACATATGAGACTTTTTCATAAGTGGTTCAATATTGATTGAAATGACGTGAAAACAACATTGATTCAATCAGTGTGTGCCCAGTGGGTAGTGTTCTTGTGATCAGGCTACTGTGTTCGTCCAGCCAGTGTGGATGTAACAGGACACGAAAGGAACAGGATTGTGCAATTAACCACACCCTATACAAGTCCACAGGGGGTTAAGTGACAGGTTTTCAGAAACACACACGACACAGACACTCTGACACACATAATTACCCAGATGCATGACCCATATCCTTGGCTCGGAGGTGAGTGAGAGGACAAAAAGGAAGCCCTACAGCGTTTGACATTTATTAGGCCAAAAGTGTGTGCAACTACACTGCATCTTGCCCTCTAGGAAACACTACACCATGACACTGAGCCCTGCAGCTATCTCAATGCAGATGACAAATTACACATCAGTTTGACCTACACTTGGAATAGCTTTGAATTCCACCACTACCACTCCACACCACAAATGCTATCATATGAGGAATCATGAATGCGGGACACCTAGCCTGAAGAAGTTTTTAAATACTTCCTTCACAATAGCTCTGCTAAGCGCAAGAAGTATAAAAGCCCTGAAGTCTGGTAGCCTGCATTGCAGTAAAGGCCACTTCAGAAGTCGGATTGACCACGCAGAGCCTTTTAGGATCGTTTTCCTAAGTTTGCTCAGAGTTCACTTCAATGATATGAGTGAATACAATCCTTGTAGGTCCCTTATTGATTTGGGAAGGCATGGCAAGTGTCTACAGCACAGAAAGCACATACTGTTGAATTTCAGATTTCCTCTGACAACAGTAACAGCTGTCACTATCAACCCCTACATGATACCAATGTGCACAATGACCCTGCGCGGCTGTATTTGGGTCAATAACCTTTCAGTAATATTGACTGATGGCTACTTTACTACAGGATAATCCATATTTCAAGAAGTTGTAAATAAGTGTTAGTGTCGTTCAAGCATTAGTAGGGAGAGATTATGATGCAATGCATTTTCAGGAAAGTGAATAATTTTGTCTTGAGTTTCTTTTGAATTCTGCAAATTCAGAAACAATGCAGGCTGGTTAAATGTTTTGTTTGAACTATTTTATGAAATATCCAATACTGCCTGGGAAGTGTCATTTTTAGTATGGATATTATGTCATTGTTTGTCGAAGTCTGCTAGCAGGCTGAAACTTTGCCGCAAGTGGATCTTCCAGCAAGACAATAACCCCAAGCTCACATCATAATACAAAAATAAATGGTTAATTGACCATAAAATCAACATTTTCTAATGGCCATCTCAGTCTCTTTACCCCATTTGTAAACCTGTGGTTTGAATTGAAGGGAGCAGTCCATAAGCGCAGACCAAGGATCTGGAAAGATTCTGTATGGAGGAATGGTCTAAGAACCCTCCCAATGTGATTTGGACGAGGACTTATACTTCAATGAGTCGGAGGCGAAAGACATATTGATTATCCTGGACCAAATCCGAATCCCCGACACTCGAAGGAGACGCTATAGAGACCAGCGCGCAGGCACCCTGGTGAGACTATGTTGGTGAATGAATATATCGCCTCTACCCTCTGTTCTGTTGGTGAATGTTCAATCGCTGGAGTCCCGTAATATCAGGTGGCGTGTGTCTCTGTCACACCCTGATCTGTTTCACCTGTCTTTGTGCTTGTCTCCCCCCCCCCCTCCTCCAGGTGTCGCCTATCTTCCTCATTATCCCCAGTGTATTTATAACTCACATGGATGATTGTCCCATGGTGAATTTCTCTCCTGTCTCAATTGAAGGGAAGTCGTACGTGATGGAGGCCCAGGGAACTGACCTGATCTGATTTCCTTTCTGCTTCCTAGGAGAGACCAGGACCCCACAGTCAGAGGAATGAAAGGGAACTGACAAGAGACAGGTAAGTTCTATGTTCTAAAAGTTCTAAAATGTATGCACTCTACTGTAAGTCGCTCTGGATAAGAGCGTCTGCTCTTGGCCGGTAGGGATATCCTTGTCTCAGTATGTAAAAAATGTAATAAAATGTATGCACTCTACTGTAAGTCGCTCTGGATAAGAGCGTCTGCTAAATGACTAAAATGTAAATGTAAAATGTTCTATGGTAATGTGGCTGATATGAGTTACATCGGTTCTATCAATCAGTGCTGTTTTCAAAGGACAGTTAGGATAACTATACGTGGCTAGTGGCATAGCTAGTTGGCTAACACACACACACACACTGTGAACCAGATAGACAAACAAATTGGCAACACGTTGACTTGCATGTAAACATAGCTGAAGGAGAGAATATCAAATGACAGGTACCAAGCTGTGATAGCAAACCTCTGTTGTTAAACCAGCCCCCCCCCCCCCCGCTGGCTCCATTTCAATATTTCATTGGCTGGCGCTATGCTTCTCGAAAGTGGTGGCGGAAGTGGCCACAGCTGTAGCCACATCGCTAGCAGGAAAGCGGCAGGCTGGTACTGCCGAAAGGGACCCATCGTCTGGGATATCCAGCACACCAGGAGACTGTCGTAGAAAATGTACTAGATGTTTGAAGCTTGTTTGGAATGTTGGCATGTGTGTTTATGCATGTTTTAATATGCAATATTCATGTGGCAAGCAGAAATGGTAAATAGTCCAATAAAAAAATAGCCCACATAGTAGAATTGGAGTATGGTGTTCTTGCATTTTAACATACTTCAGCCAGCATCGTTTAAACTGATATAACGGCTTTCAGCAGATGTTTCTCACAAATGTTTTACTAACTGACATCTTGATTGTCTATTGCATTTACAGTATGTGACAGATGGATAGAATGACATAGGATAAAAACTAAAACAAGTATAGACTTCCTGATGAATGGAATCAAACAGAAATATCCGGCGTCTCGAAGTTCAACTACAGAAAAATAAAACATCAACCATGTTGTACTTCTCATTCCATTAAAGTATAGCCGTTACTACTTGAATGACTGATAGACCACCCTTTATCGGGTTTTCACAGAAAACGCCACGATGTATCGAAGTTTATTAAATATTACCGTCACTCAAATAAATTGTGCGTCATTAAAGGTGCCTTAAAAAGCTTTCCAATTTCACTTACAACAGCCAAAAATGTGTTTCGTTTAGTTCCTAATGAGCTCTCCTGGAGCTGTTATTATTTTAAAAGGTTGCTGCTGTTTCACCAGCTCTGTAGTAGAATCGGTTCTGAATTTTTTGGTTGAATAAGAGATGAAGTGTTTCCACCGGGTGCTCTAAATTGGCTTTTAAACGTCACGTTGTATTACCGAAACACTGGAATCCCGGCACTATGTATTGTTTGTAAGCACACATCCATTCCAATGTCCTAACAGGGTAGATGTGACAGGCTGAAATAACACCGTATACAGATTCCATTTTCTCCAGCAATACGCTGGAACCAGAGAGGGCA
>NW_027256489.1:0-8149 GCF_045679555.1 Salvelinus alpinus
CGGTAAAGGTTGCTACACATGGGAGGAGATCCTGGCTGGAAGGGATCGCCTCCCATGGGAACAGGTGGAGGCACTGAGGAGAGCAGAGGCTACTGGGTTGAAGAACCGGAGTTATGAGGGGACGGGTCTTGCACGGAAGCCCGAAAAGCCCGTGAGTAACTCCCAAAAATTTCTTGGGGGGGGGATAAGGGGTAGTGGGCCTAGGGCAGGTAGGAGACCTGCGCCCACTTCCCAGGCTAACCGTGGAGAGCGGGAGTACGGGCAGACACCGTGTTACGCAGTAGAGCGCACGGTGTCTCCTGTACGTGTGCATAGCCCGGTGCGGGTTATTCCACCTCCCCGCACTGGTAGGGCTAGATTGGGCATTGAGCCAGGTGTCATGAGGCCGGCTCAACGCGTCTGGTCTCCAGTGCGTCTCCTCGGGCCGGCATACATGGCACCTGCCTTACACATGGTTTCCCCGGTTCGCCTACACAGCCCGGTGCGGGTTATTCCACCTCCCCGCACTGGGCGGGCGACCGGGAGCATTCAACCAGGTAAGGTTGGGCAGGCTCAATGCTCAAGAGAGCCAGTACGCCTGCACGGTCCGGTATTTCCGGTGCCACCTCCCCGCCCCAGCCTAGTACCTACAGTGCCTACACTACGCACTAGGCTACCAGGGCATTTCCAGAGCCCTGTTCCTCCTCCACGCACTCTCCCTATAGTGCGTGTATCCAGTTCGGTGCCTCCAGTTCCGGCCCCACGCACTAAGCCACCTGTGCGTCTCCTAAGTCCTGTACACACTGTCACTTCTCCCCGTACTAGTCCTGAGGTGCCAACAGTGCCGGTACCACGCACCAGGTATAGAGTACGCTTTGAGAGTTCAGTGTGCCCTGTCCCTGCTCCCCGCACTAGTATGAAGGTGCGTGTCCTTAGCCCGGTGCCTCCAGTTCCGGCACCACGCACCAGGTCTACAGTGCGCCTTATCCGGCCAGAGCCATCCGTCTCCCCAGCGCCGTCTGAGCCATCCGTCTCCCGAGCGCCATCTGAGCCATCCGTCTCCCCAGCGCCGTCTGAGCCATCCGTCTACCCAGCGCCATCTGAGCCATCCGTCTCCCCAGCGCCATCTGAGCCATCCGTCTCCCCAGCGCCGTCTGAGCCATCCGTCTGCAATGAGCCTGCAAAGCCGCCCGTCTGCCATGAGCCTGCAAAGCCGCCCGTCTGCCATGAGCCTACAGAGCCGTCCGCCAGACAGGAGCCGCTAGAGCCGTCCGCCAGACAGGAGCCGCTAGAGCCGCCCGTCAGACAGGATCTGCCAGAGCCGCCAACCAGACAGGATCTGCCAGAGCCGCCAATCAGACAGGATCTGCCAGAGCCGCCAACCAGACAGGATCTGCCAGAGCCGCCAACCAGACAGGATCTGCCAGAGCCGCCAACCAGACAGGATCTGCCAGAGCCGCCAGCCAGACAGGATCTGCCAGAGCCGTCAGCGAGCCATGAGCAGCCAGAGCCGTCAGCGAGCCATGAGCAGCCAGAGCCGTCAGCGAGCCATGAGCAGCCAGAGCCGTCAGAGAGCCATGAGCAGCCAGAGCCGTCAGAGAGCCATGAGCAGCCAGAGCCGTCAGAGAGCCATGAGCAGCCAGAGCCGTTAGAGAGCCATGAGCGTCCAGAGCCGTCAGCCTGCCATGAGCGTCCAGAGCCGTCAGCCTGCCATGAGCGTCCAGAGCCGTCAGCATGCCATGAGCGTCCAGAGCCGTCAGCCTGCCATGAGCGTCCAGAGCCGTCAGCCTGCCATGAGCGTCCAGAGCCGTCAGCCTGCCATGAGCGTCCAGAGCCGTCAGTCAGCCATGAGCTGTCCCTCAGCCAGAAGCGGCTAGTAATCCTGAACTGCCCCTCAGTCCAGAGCTGTCTCTCTGTCCGGAGCTGCCCTTCAGTCCGGAGTTGCCCCTCTATCCTGAGCTACCTCTCTCTCCTGAGCTACCTCTCTCTCCTAAGCTCTCCCTCTGTCCTGAGCTATCCCTATGTCCTGAGCTACCTTGTCCCAGAGCTGTCCTTGATTCTGGTGTTGCCCCTAAATTTAGGTGGGGTTATTTGGAGGGTGGTCATTGTGGGGAGGCTAAGGAAGCGGGGATTGATTATGGTGGGGTGGGAACCACGCCCGGAGCCTAAGCCACCACCGTGGTCAGATGCCCACCCAGACCCTCCCCTGGACTTTTTGGTGATGCGTTCGGAGTACGCATCTTGAGGGGGGGGTTATGTCACGTTCCTGACCTGTTTTCTGTTTAGTTTTGTGTGTTAGTTGGTCAGGACGTGAGTTTGGGTGGGCATTCTATGTTATCTGTTTCTATGTTGGTTTAGGGTTGCCTGGTATGGCTCTCAATTGGAGGCAGGTGTTTGGCGTTCCTCTAATTGAGAGTCATATTTAGGTAGGCTGTTCACAGTGTTTGTTTGTGGGTGGTTGTCTCCTGTGTCAGTGTTTGTCGCACCATACGGGACTGTTACGGTTTGTTCATTTCATGTAGGCTATTTTTCCCTGTTCGTGCGTTCTCGTGTTTATGTATGTTCGTCGTTCAGGTCTGTCTACTTTCGTTTTGTTATTTTGTATCATTTCAAGTGTAGTTCGTGTTCGGTTTTCGTCTTGTTTAATAAATATGTGTTCAAGCTTCGCTGCGCCTTGGTTCAATCCCTGCTCCTCCTCTTCGGATGAAGAGGAGGAGGACAGCCGTTACAGCATCACTTCTTCTTTTTATAAGAAACATTAATGTGTTGAAAATCCCAAATTGTTTGCATAGTCAACTTACACACAGCTCTGACACAGACCCTTACCCCAGCTGTTCATGTCATGGTTCATGTTTTGTGTGGACCCCAGGAAGAGTAGCTGCTGCTTTTGCAATAGCTAATGGGGATGCTAATAAAATACCAAATACATATATAGTGCACTACTTTTGAGGGCCCTGGTCAAAAGAAGCACACTATATAGGGTGCCGTTTGGGACAAAGACAATAACACAGTTTAATTATAGACGAGCTGCCACCACTTCTCATCCAGAAACATCAAACCCTTGCTGATAGATAGATGGACTAATTTAGCTTCGGGCTCCCGAGTGGCACTGAGGTCTAAGGCACTGCATCTCAGTGCTAGAGGCGTCACTACAGACCCTGATTCGATTCCAGGCTGTATAAACAACCGGCCATGATTGGGAGTCCCATAGGGCAACGCACAATTGACCCAGCGTCGTCCGGGTTCGGATTTGGCCGGCGTAGGCAGTCATTGTAAATAAGAATTTGTTCTTAACTGACTAAATAAAGGTTAAATAAAATGGACTTGCTATGACTGACTTTGTTGATAACTACTTTATTGAGGGAAAATAGACTTGCTATGACTGTGATATATGGTTGTCTCGCTTAGCTATCTTAAGATCAATGCACTAATTGTAAGTCGTTCTAGATAAGAGCGTCTGCTAAATTTCTTTCAGTACTCAGCCCACCAGCCCCTTTCTCAGCCAGCACAACAAGGATCACACAGCTCTCCATGGCAACACTATGATTATTCAGACCAAACATTATCCACATACACCTGCGAGTGGGACAAGCTAAGATACAGGAAGTCATCTTGAAGGCGTCACAACTCCAACTATGTAAAAATATTCTTAACCCACGCAATATATTAGAAGAAAATGAACCAGTGCCATGGCAATGAAGAGGTTGCAGAGGTTGCATCAGGTAAATCAGACTGATGGAATAAAGCTAATAACCAAATTGCCAAAGTGGGAGACCCTCAAGCATCAGGGAGACCCTCAAGCATCAAGGAGACCTTCAAGCAACAGGGAGACCCTCAAGCATCAAGGAGAACCTCAAGCATCAGGGAGTCCCTCAGAAGCAAGCCAGCAGTGGTATGCAGGGTGGTATGCTGCTGGCTTGCTTCTGAAGCTAAGCAGGGTTGGTCCTGGTCAGTCCCTGGATGGGAGACCAGATGCTGCTGGAAGTGGTGTTGGAGGGCCAGTAGGAGGCACTATTTCCTCTGGTCTAAAAAAAAAAAATATCCCAATGCCCCAGGGCAGTGATTGGGGACACTGCCCTGTGTAGGGTGCCGTCTTTCGGATGGGACGTTAAACGGGTGTCCTGACTCTCTGAGGTCATTAAAGATCCCATGGCACTTATCGTAAGAGTAGGGGTGTTAACCCCGGTGTCCTGGCTAAATTCCCAATCTGGCCCTCAAACCATCATGGTCACCTAATAATCCCCAGTTTACAATTGGCTCATTCATCCCCCTCCTCTCCCCTGTAACTATTCCCCAGGTCGTTGCTGCAAATGAGAACGTGTTCTCAGTCAACTTACCTGGTAAAATAACGGTAAAATAAAATAACAAAAAAGCATTAAGGAGACCCTCAAGCATCAGGGAGACCCTTACTAAATGAAATAAAATAATGAAAATGGTAATGAACAACAATATCATAACAACTGTAGCAGTGATTAATTAATAAATGTTCATTGGCTTAATGTAACAACAGAGACGGCTTTGTACTCACAGGCTGCTTCAACTAGAACTGCAGCATGATACATTGACACAAGTTCAGGCCACAGAACATAAACACTGGCTCAGTGCTTTTAACCCAGTTTCACTTTAAAACTCATTTAACAGCAGAGTGCTTATTCTGCTATGATTTGCTGCAAAATATTGTGAAAATTCCCCACATAATATAAGATACTAATCATGCACTGCATGTTTTCTTATCAACACGGAACCCAAACTGACAGTCCTAATTATTTGTTTTGAATGTTCTAGTAGAGTAAACATCCAGATGGTGTCAATGAAAATGTTATGTTCAATTTAAAGGGATTATGTGCTGGATTATGAAGCCCTGTAGGGCACTATGTATGTGGAACCAAAGTGATGGAGTTGATTTAGGGTTGAATAAAGTACTTATTAAATGTCTTTCTCCGAAACGTTCATCTCAGTGTTGTGTTGTATAACAGCTGCCTCTGCATGGTACTCAGAGTGGGCTGGGGAGCAACGACCCATCGCTTTATACAGATTACTATACTGGTCTGCAGAGCAAACCCTGAGAGAGAGAGGCTCTCTTATCTTAACTACAGCTCTGAGAAAAACAAAAAGAGAGAGAGCGAGAGAGCGAGAGACTATAGGGTTCTCTGAAGATGTGACAGATGCTTCATTCTACCAGGCATTCTATACTGCAGTTGAGGTCTGGGTTGCTATGTGTTTCTGTGCTTCTGACTTTGTTGCCCTATTTATCTTGCGCATTTTCCTTTGCACTGTCTGTCTTCTCAACTCTTTTCTACACATCTGTCTGATTGCTTGTCTGCCCTCTCTCCTTCGAACCAGCAGCAGCTGATGCCCTGCCTTAAAAGTCATGAACAGTCAAAATCATGTTTTTCATGAAATGTTATGGTATTTGAAGGAAACCAGGTCAAAGTATGATGACCAAAATATGAAAAACGACGGATGCTTCTACATTGATCAAGTTTTATCATAAAGTTACTGGTTCCCTCCCCCATGTCAAACACTTAATTATTAATTATTGTCACCTTGTCCCCTTAATAATTATTAAGGGGACAAGGTGACATCACCTTAACTCTCACCTTAATACACCAGTGGTAACATGATATTCACTTACCTAATTTAAATATGTACCGCCTTGCAACCAACATCGTAGAAGGTGTGTTTGCAGAGGGGCGTGGTTTAAATAGCTAGCGAACTACTCTACTGGTGAAAAATTTGACTGTAGGGTGTCAACAAATATCATTAAAAATGTACCCTATTCATCTATGCCAAAGATACTGATATGTTTACCCTTTCATCTGTGTCTAGTTACTGGCTAGCTAGGTCTTCAGCCAGCATGGAACAAAAGGGGGGAAGGGTCATTCAAAACTCTGACGGTGTTGTCAAGTCAACTCATCCGTCAGTGCGGCTGTGAACTGCGTCACAAGAGACATGCCAAATGGGAGATGTTATTAACGCAATTTCAATGTTGTTTGAGTTGCTTTGTGTATCACCACATTTGCCTGTGATAATTTTACTGCAACACTGCTCACTGTATCCAAGTTGCTTGACATAGGTGTTTCAAAGAGCTGTCAGTCAAGGCAAGCTCATGAATATAAGCTCCCTGCGCACTCAAGTTGTCTTTTCAAACTCCCCGGTAAAGTACTTTTCAGGATGACTGTTCAGGACCTTTAAGCTGTGCCTAGTATTGCCCAGATGCCTAGCTGGAACATAATTTTTTAACAAATAAACAATGCAATACATTCAAATCTACCTCATTCAAATCTACCTCATTCAAATCTACCTCAGTCAAATCAACCTCATTCAAATCTACCTCATTCAAATCTACCTTATTCAAATCTACCTCATTCAAATCTACCTCAGTCAAATCAACCTCATTCAAATCAACCTCATTCAAATCTATCTCATTCAAATCTACCTTATTCAAATCTACCTCATTCAAATCTACCTCAGTCAAATCAACCTCATTCAAATCAACCTCATTCAAATCTACCTCATTCAAATCTACCTCAGTCAAATCAACCTCATTCAAATCAACCTGTCAAATCAACCTCATTCAAATCTACCTCAGTCAAATCAACCTCAGTCAAATCAACCTCATTCAAATCTACCTCAGTCAAATCAACCTCATTCAAATATTCCTCAGTCAAATCTACCTCAGTCAAATCTACCTTATTCAAATCTACCTCATTCAAATATTCCTCATTCAAATCTACCTCATTCAAATCTACCTCAGTCAAATTTACCTCATTCAAATCTACCTCATTCAAATCTTCCTCAGTCAAATCTACCTCAGTAAAATCTACTTCAGTCAAATCTACCTGAGTCAAATCTACTTCTACTGCAACCCTCTGATGTTCACTCCTGAACTCTCATCAACTTTCTTAACTGATGTTGGAAAAAAAAGTAGAAAATCTGCTATTCCACTCACTTACCCAGAACAACAATTCTATAACATGAACATAAAAACAGAACCAAAACTTACTTATCCACTTCAGTTGAGCCCCTCAGGCTGACAAACAAATGCTTTCATAAACAATCCTTACATTTCATACACATACTGTATGATTACTGTACTTGAGCATAATATGAACTGTAGTGGGCCTTTAATATAATCTAATGTACAGTTTCTGTATCTAAACCACGCAGACACCTGTGTCTTATCAGCTACAGTATAATGAATGAATTAATTTATTACATTTTATTTTTGTGTCAAATCGCCAATTGGCAACCCATCCCTTATTGGATTAATTGACACAGAAACAAACATTACAATGATTCACTATGGTAAATAAATGATCATTCTTCTTCCGGTGTTCTCTGCATTGCACATAAAGAGTGAAAAAATAAGAATAAAAAGTAAATCAATACATAATAGTAAATAAGGTTATCCAAACAATAATTATATCCCTAGAGCAGTAAAATAATACACATACATACAGTGAGGGAAAAAAGTATTTGATCCCCTGCTGATTTTGTACGTTTGCCCACTGACAAAGAAATTATCAGTCTATAATTTTAATGGTAGGTTTATTTGAACAGTGAGAGACAGAATAACAACAAAAATATCCAGAAAAATGCATGTCAAAAATGTTATAAATTGATTTGCATTTTAATGAGGGAAATAAGTATTTGACCCCTTCTCAATCAAAAAGATTTCTGGCTCCCAGGTGTCTTTCATACAGGTAACGAACGGAGATTAGGAGCACACTCTTAAAGGGAGTGCTCCTAATCTCAGTTTCTTACCTGTATAAAAGATACCTGTCCACAGAAGCAATCAATCAATCAGATTCCAAACTCTCCACCATGGCCAAGACCAAAGAGCTCTCCAAGGATGTCAGGGACAAGATTGTAGACCTACACAAGGCTGGAATGGGCTACAAGACCATCGCCAAGCAGCTTGGTGAGAAGGTGACAACAGTTTCTGTGATTATTCGCAAATGGAAGAAACACAAAAGAACTGTCAATCTCCCTCAGCCTGGGGCTCCATGCAAGATCTCACCTCGTGGAGTTGCAATGATCATGAGAACGGTGAGGAATCAGCCCAGAACTACACAGGAGGATCTTGTCAATGATCTCAAGGCAGCTGGGACCATAGTCATCAAGAAAACAATTGGTAACACACTATGCCGTGAAGGACTGAAATCCT